>NC_057744.1:20558631-20592218 GCF_004010195.1 Chiloscyllium plagiosum
TTCTGGTCTCCAAATTTGAGGAAAGACATTCTGGCTATTGAGGGAGTGCAGTGTAGGTTCACGAGGTCAATTCCTGGAATGGCGGGACTACCTTACGCTGAAAGACTGGAGCGACTGGGCTTGTATACCCTTGAGTTTAGGAGACTGAGAGGGGATCTGATTGAGACATATAAGATTATTAAAGGATTGGACACTCTGGAGGCAGGAAACATGTTTCCGCTGTTGGGTGAGTGCCGAACCAGAGGACACAGCATAAAAATACGGGGTAGGCCATTTAGGACAGAGATGAGGAGAAACTTCTTCACCCAGAGAGTGGTGGCTGTGTGGAATGCTCTGCCCCAGAAAGCAGTGGAGACCCAGTCTCTGGATTCAGTTAAGAAAGAGTTGGATAGAGCTCTCAAGGATAGTGGAATCAAGGGTTATGGAGATAAGGCAGGAACAGGATGATCAGCCATGATTATATTGAATGGTGGTGCAGGCTCGAAGGGCAGAATGGCCTACTCCTGCACCTATTGTCTATTGTCTATTCCAAAACAATTTTTTCTGTATGAAACACCTCAAGTATTAAAGTCAGTGATGAAAATTAAAATTTGATAGTTCTTATTTGCACAATCATAACAATGAGCAATCAAAGCAATCAATTACCTAGTGTTTAGTCAAAACCATCCTTTGACAACTCCTGCTAACATGCTACAATAACCTAACAACTTTGCAGACAAAATTTCTCAAAATCATTCATTTCATACTTTTAATAATAATTGCATTTCTCTTTTGTCCTCTGCTTTAGAATTGATAGCTAAAAGAAAATTATTCAGTATTGATCCCCTAGCCTTAACTTTCACTGCTCCAGCACCTCAGATCTAAATCCTCTTACATCCTTATATAAGACAGCTCAAAACTTGTAGAGGAATAGACTCCAATGCATGTCTAAAGCAATACTGTAGATTCTTAAATAGTCGTGAGAGGAGGAACATGTCTTATAATACGATTGAGATTGTCTTACAATCAAGAATTGATCCAAAAATGATTACAACGTGTGACACAATATTATTGTGTAGTGCATCATTCCATTCCACGCAGTTATATGGTGTTCTGAATATAATCTTCATTCCTCTTTCTTCACTTTTCTGAATTGTTGAGTTTCATTGGAGCACATATTGATACTATTGTTATAAAGCACTTTTGGCACCAATACTGTGCCATAAGTTTTCCCTGCTGCAGCCAAATAATGCAAATGGTTTGGCCCAATGTCTTCCAGATTAATTTAAGTAAGATGATCTGTATACCTATTGCTGGTTTGAAACTGCCATTTCATTCATTTTTGGTCTAGATGCCTTTCGATTCACTGTTGATTGGAAGAATCTGTCTGTCTGCTGTGTGTCATCAGCCCCTCATCAGTGGCATACCCAATGGTCTGCATTTTCCAATGGTCAGACAGTCATTACTATAGGAGAAAGTGAGGTCTGCAGATGCTGGAGATCAGAGCTGAAAATGTGTTGCTGGAACAGCGCAGCAGGTCAGGCAGCATCCAGGGAACAGGAGAATCGACGTTTCGGGCATAAGCCTGATTCCTGAAGAAGGGCTTATGCCCAAAACGTCGATTCTCCTGTTCCCTGGATGCTGCCTGACCTGTTGTGCTGTTCCAGCAACACATTTTCAGCAGTCATTACTATAGCACAGTTGTGAGTTGATGTAAGGAGTCTGTTGAATCCCCATCATAGCAAACTCCAAAGGAATTGTTCAGTTCCATGCTGTATGACCCTATGACTATATAGATTGAAGATTCTGCTGAGAAAATCCCCTAAACCTGAAATCCTTGCAAATATCCATTTACATTGGGGAATTTAGAGGATTTTGAAGAAATTTAAGTAAATAGTTACTCAGGAAAAGTTAGACAATTAAAAGCATAATCTAACTTTTGAGTAACTATTCAAATGACTTCACCTCACAAACACCCAATTACATATTTGTCTTTATACCCCTCAAACCCTGACCTGACCATTGACCCTATTGTCCCTTTCCCCAGTACCACAGAGGACACCCCTTCATCCTTTGGGACCTAATCTTGCTTGCCCTACTCCAGAACTATCCTCTGTCATTCCCTGAAAAACAGCCTTCCTTTTCTCTCACTGGACTCAATCCCCCTTTGTCCTTTCCCTTGTTTCCCCTTTCCCTCATTCTAGACCTGATATCCCCAGGAAACAACACCCCTTTCCCCCGCAATCCTCCTTTCCTCACACCACAGCTCCCCAACTCTCAACTCCCCCACTTCCCATTAGCCCACTCTGCACAAGATCGTCCCCTGCAGCCATGATCCAGAATCCACTTCCCTCACTCCAGACCTGATATGCCTCCAACCAAATCCCACCTTCTCCCACTGCTGCAACCAACCACCCCGTGAGCCAGCACAACCTCCACTGCCCAACACTGGATGCAATTCCTTCCATCTGCTCTATTGTACTGGAAGCACTGCATCACCTACCTGGTGGCTTTGTAGTTCAGCACTTTGCTCATCTGGCACCCTACCCCTGGTAACCTACCCCATACCCACTCGGCACCATACACACTTGGTTTCCTGCTGTCATAATCTTTACCCAGCTGGCATCCTACTCTCCCAAACTCCTAAACTCATGCTTACCTTAAATACTTCACACATGACAGCAGCTATCAAATTGGCTCCTTATTTCTGAAGAAGCCCTCAACAAAATCTCCTGCCAGAAATGCAGAGCTGTTCCCTTCCATTTAAAAAATGATCAGAATAAAGAAGAATTAGAGTGGCATTCTGTGTTAGATTGCCACTCCTCAGAAAATCCAACTCATCGGTTTATTGCCCAAGGTCAATCAAGCTACATGTTCATGGCTTGAGTTCTGCAACACTTCTTCCCACTTCAGTTCAACGTTACAGCACGTGAACATGTAGGCTTTGGTTGTTTTGTGTTTCTGTATGTGTGTGTTTGTTTGTTTAAGCTTAAACCAAAAATGTCTTCATATCAATTCTGAATCCTGCAATAATTAAATTAACAAAGCCAGTAAACAACATTGTAATTTAATGAAAAGTAATGGGCCCTGTTGCACTTAACTATTCTGTTTTTGGTAGCTGCTGTATAACATTACTTTCCTGGTTTTCCATGACTTATTAAGATCAACAATGTTTTTTGATCCACTTAATATTATTATGTAGCATGTAAAAGACTGAATATTTGAGCATCATCTCTAAGACATATTGTTAGGCTCTTGTTTTATCTTTTTTCCTGTCTAGCCTCTGTCTGTCTGTCTCTCTCTCTCTCTCTCGCTCCAGGTTTCATGCCAAAATTGGGCATTAGCAATCATGGAACACCATGTACTGGATCATGATTAAGCTTGGAAAGGTACAGCATTGGATTCCTATCCTCCTGCAGATTCTGGCTGACCAAGTGATCTTCCTGTTCTTACCAACTGCCATAAGCATATTAGAAAGATTTGCAGGTTGATATTTAAAGTGTTTGCATCCTCGACCATCAAGTCTTGGAATAGGGCTTGAACCTGGAGCTTCTAGTTCAGAAACAAGGCACTACCATTAGGACTCAAGATCTCTTTTCCTAAGACAAGACAAAACAAGCTGAAGATAGCTTGGCACCCAAAAGCTCTGGGTAATGAAGGCTTTGGTTTGCACATAATTCATCCAGTTTTAAACATTTCAACTCTGCATCATCTCCATCACAAAGATACACAAACCCAGAAATTACTGAACTCCTCATCTGCTTCAGTCCATCTGCTGATAAAACTCTCATTCATAAATTTGTCACCTCCAGACTCTCACACTGCTATTCTCTTCCATCTCGCCTTTCAATGCATTCTGTAAATGTCAGCTCACTCAAAAATTGTTGCCTATATCTTAATTTTGTCAGATTGGGCAAGCCCTTCATCCCTACCCTTGCTGATATACCCTAACTTGCTCTCACCAAACCCCACAGGCTACCGGATTCTCAATCTCATGTTTAAGTCATTCCACTGCCCATTCCTTCCTTTCACTGTCACCTCCAACAGCCCTACAACTTCCTCTGAACTTTAATTCTTCTGACACTGACCATTTCTCCATCACTCCCTCTACTGGTTCCATCTGACTCTGCCAGTCATTCAGCCACCAGTGTCCAAGGTTCTGGAATCTCCCTGCCAAACCGTCCCATCTACTTCTCTTTCGCTCTATCATTTTTAAGATCCATTTCTTGGACCAGGCTTTGATCACCCACTTAATATCTTGGTTCAGCATCAATTAACGCTGCACCCTCATGGGATGCATTGCTTGTTTATTCTATTCTTTTAGAGGCAGCAGGGATTTGGTATGATTGTTGATTTTACCCACAATAGACAATGTAACATGGATATGGGCAACACTTGTGTTAGAATAAAGCAATTGAATACAAAAGCAGGGAAGTTGTGCTGAACATTTATAAAGTTTCGGTTCGGTCACAACTGGAGCTGTGCATCCAGCTTTGGTCTCTACACTTTAGGAAAGAAGTAATAGGGTTTTTGAGAGGGTGAAAAGGAGATTTATCAGAATGATTCCAGGATTAAGTGATTTTAGCTGCAATGTTATATTGGACAATTTGGTGATTTTCCCCTCAAAGCAAATCATTATGGATGAGCAATAAATATTAGCCTACACCAGTGATGTTCACTTCACAGGAACATAATTGGAAAAAAAGGTAATTATGTTGTGCAACGGTTGTAAGGGGACATGATCATGTGACCTAGAAGCTTATGCCTACAAAAGCAGTCAGGGGGAGACGATCCATTATTTGAAAAAGGAAATTGGATGATATTTGAGGAAAATTAATTTGCAGGATTATGTTGATAAAGTAGGAGAATGGAACAATTGAATTGCTCTACAGAGAACCAATATGGACTCCATTTACCAAATGGCTTCTTTCTGTGCTGTAATGACTCTATGACTCTATGAAACTTACCTCACTTTCTAGCTAGGGAGGAACATCTGCACCTAAGCATTAAAAATTCCAGAACAAGTTTTTATTTCTAAATTTGTCAACAAATGTCAATGAAAGTATGCAGACTCAAGACTGGCTGACAAGAAACTGACTACATTTAAAGAAGCAGGAATAAATAGTTTGTCTTACTGTCACAGCTGTATTATTTAATCAACAAAGAAAGTACTATTAATTTCTGGTAGACAGTAATATGTTTTGTGAAGAATATTGCATGCAATAATTTATTTAGGACAAAAACAAATACCATCATGACATTCCCTGGGCTTTAATAAGCACATTGTTTATGTGATGATTTACGATGGACCACACATGGTAAGTGGTATAAATGTTGACTAAATGATAAATGAAGCAGCCATTACCCAGATTTGGAGTTTAAAGTTGTTATTTTTACTGTTCATGTTTTATTAATGTTGGCATATTCCAGAGATCTACACACATTCTGACTAGCCTAGGAGTAGTTACAGAACTCAGCATTACACAGTCTGCAGATTTAGATCAATTCTCAACAATACCATATTCACAACAGGTCAGGCAGCATCTGAGGAGCAGGAGAATCGACGCTTCAGACAAAAGCCTCATTCCTGATGAAGGGCTTTTGCCCGAAACATCGATTCTCCTGCTCCTCGGATGCTGCCTAACCTGCTGTGCTTTTCCAGCACCACACTCTCGACTCTGATCTCCAACATCTGCAGTCCTCACTTTCTCCTAATACCATATTCACCACTAACAAAGTGACAACATGGACATAGTTTAATGCAATAGATGTGAGGAACTTCATCAGAATATACATTTGTGAGAATGTTATGGCTATCGCGAGAACGATACAGTCACTAAAACAATTCAGAAGAATTTCAGTTTAAAGTTCCAATCTGTATAATCTTGACAAAGTTGCAGTTAATTCAATGCAATGTAAAAATTAAAATATTTCAGTCAAAACATTTGAAATTCAACCCAATCGATTTAAAGCTCTTTACAACAACATCAACAGTAAGAATTTATAAGGACATCAAGCCGAGTACTCTTTAAACCTGGCTGAAAATAATTGAAAAGAATATGAAAAGTACATGACTAGCCAGAAAATGCATATCTAGCAAATGGGCTTGTATTACTAATTGTATTCATGAATAAATTCATTGCCTGACCATATCTAGTTCAATAATCTTCCAAATATTCCTGCCAGCTAAAACTCTTGTGTGTATTAGATTATGGATTTGTGTTTAGGAACATGAAGATGGTTGGCAAATGCAGTATTTAATATCAATCCCTAAATACCCTTGGCAAGATGCTGATTTGCTTTTGTAAACCACTGAAGTTCTTGGGGGGGGGGGGGGTGGGGGGGTGCTTGGACCTTCAGTGCTGTGAGACTGGGAGTTCCGGGTTTTCACCCACCAGCAACAACAATGGGCAGAATCTTACTGGGGCTTGAATGACATGGGTTATGGCAAAAAATGTGGCAAAATTTCATGAGAATTTCAGTGAGGCCTATCTCAACGTCTGAAACAACTCATTGCAATTTTATCTTCAGTTCTGAAGTGAAATTTGTGCTCAAAGTTGATGTGTTGTATATTAAACTGGATTATTGCTTGTTAATGACCTGATCATCACACGTCAAAAGAATGCTGTTTCTGATTCCACCACCTACCATGAGGGAACTCGATGCTGAGAATTCTCAATATGGAACTAACAATGGTTACTTGGCAAATTCAGTTCACTGGTGACTGCAAAGAGCCTCCCATGTTGGTTACCTACATGTACAATCCACAAGCACCAGATGAACACACCCCTCCTCCAATGGAAATTGGCATCCAATAATTGCCAATCCCTCAGGATCCTTTAGCATCTCTCTGACCCCTAAGCAGGATGCTTAGGAAGTATAAACCTGTGATTCAGGTTGCACCAGCAACTAGCATTGAAGTGCTGATGCAAGGACATTTTGCACAAAGGGACAGGCATCCAGCTGAAAGATTGGACCAGACTGTGGCTCACAACAGCTCATTTGCTCACTCACTTGGCACCCACCTGCATGCTCACAGCATCCATACCTTGCCTTGACATGCCATGCCCACGAGTATGTTGGCACTTTAGGCAGATCATTATTGGCTATCAGTATTTCCTTGTTGTATGTCTCATGGAGACATCAATCTAATACTTACAGCTTGTACCAGCTGGCTTGTACCACTACAGGTTTATTCAACCATATCAGAAGGTTGGTCAAGGGCTGTACTCAGTCCAGTGAATGGAGGACTGGTGTCAATCAGGAGGTCCTGATCAACATCAGTCATAGGCACAGTGAAAATACAATCCCGGCCTTTGGCAATGGGCAATCACCTGTTTGGATGGGTTGAGATTGGGGAATATGTTCAACTGCAGTCTAGGGAGTGGGCAATAGTCAGTCCCTTAGGACCATCACAAGCAGAAAAGAGAGTGATTTATCTTCAGTCAGGGAGTTACAAAGACAGCAGTAGATCTTATCAGTCATGTCTAGGGATTGTTATTAATGTCAGTCAGAGGTCTGGGATGATGCAGTCCTGGGGATCCGTGTGTTGATCAGTGAGGAGGGTGCAAGGGGGTGGTCTCAGGGAAAAAGAGTGCTAATAAACAAAAGGAAATGGGGCAATCAAAGTTGGTGGGGAGAAAACAGAGCAGAGGGGAGAATACCGGTCTATGGTGCACCTCATAATGGGGTGATGCCGTGGCTCAGGGGTCAATGGGCGAAAACTGAGGGCAAAGTTTGATCTGATGTGTCTCCTGTGCCCACCATAAGCTGCAATCCATGCCATCACTGGTCAGTCAGTAGACACCAACCATAACTAAAATTGGCTGAGACCATGCCCAGGTTAGGTGGAGTCAGTTTGATGGATGCAAGAACAGGATCCATGTCTGCTGGGGCTAAAACACTGAAGGGGAAAATGCATGATGCATGTGTTTGCAAACTGCTACCACATTTAACTTGCAATCATTTCATTCTCCATGTGCAATGCATGCAGAATGAACATGCTTAGGGTTCAAATGTTGGTCAAAGGGAAAGTGAGTACTGCAGATGCTGGAGATCTGAGTCAAGAGTGTGGTGCTGGAAAAGCACAGCAGGTCAGGCAGCATCCAAGAAGCAGGAGAATCATCAATTCGGGCATAAGCCCTTCATTAAGAATGCACCATCACGATTGATGTGGGTCTGGGATAGGAAAAGGGTCGAAGCAATGCATGCACTCCCTTTTTGATGTAATGTGTTGGTCAGTCAGCTGGCATGGAACCTTCGCCAAGTTGCTGTACTTTTTGATGCTGATGCTGAAGGAATGATGGCAACATGGCTGTTGTCATCAGGATGCAGCATGTCTCACTGTGTGAAGGAATGTGTGCAGCTTGCATCTACTGGATTGGGAGCGCAATCATGTCATCACTGATTGTTCTCAGAGCTGTTTTGCTCCTGATGTTCCCAGCACAGATCATTGTCAGAAATAGCCATGTTCCCAGCTGCTGGTTGCTGTGGATGCTTTCTTCAGAAGGCGAAGGTAAAGGTGAAGTTGGATGCAGGGGGCCAAGGCTGACAGAAAGCTTAGATGCAGCTACCCCAAGCCATCACAGAGGATAGGAAGCACCCAGTTTAGGCAGCAGTCACATTACAGGGCCCCTCAGGCTATACAGTCAAGATTAGAGTAGTGCTGGAAATGCACAGCAGGTCAGGCAGCATCCAAGGAGCAGGAAAATCAATGTTTCGGGCAAGAGCCCTTCATCAACATTCCTGATGAAGGGCTTTTGACCGAAACATCAATTTTCCTGCTCCTCAGATGCTGCCTGATCTGCTGTGCGTTTCCAGCACCATTCCAATCTTGACTCTAATCTCCAGCATCTGCAGTACCCACCTCCACCCCTCAGGACATATGTGATCCATTGGAGGAATCAAGGTTTTTATCCCCAACTCCATCCCATGGGGATGACAGAAATGCCCTTTATGTTCTGCACCTTTTATCCTATTCTAAGATCAAACTAAATGACATACCCTTCATTTTACTATCTATCATGTGCCTATCCAAGAGTCGCTTAAATGTTCTGAATGTGTCTGATTCTACTATCACTGCTGGTAGTGCATTCCATGCACCTACCACTCTCTGTGTAAAAAAACTACCTCTGACATCTCCCCTAAACTTTCCTCAAATCACCTTAAAATATGCCTCCTTGTGATAGCTTTTTCTGCCCAGGAAAAAAATCTCTGGCTATTCACTCTATCTATGCCTTTCATCATCTTGTACACATCTATCAAGTCACTTCTCATGCTTCTTTGCTCCAATGAGAAAAGCCCTAGCTCCTTTAATCTTTCTTAATAAGATATGCCCTCCAATCCAGGCAGCATCCTGGTAAATTTCCTCAGCACCCTCTCTAAAGCTTCCATATCCTTCCCATAATGAGGGGACCGGAACTGAACACAATTTTCAAGTGTCATCTAACCAAGGCTTTATAGAGCTGCAGCATAATCTCATGGCTCTTAAATTCAATTCCCCTGATAATGAAAGCCAACAGACCATACGCCTTCTTAACAACCCTAACAACCTGGGTGGCAACTTTGAGGGATCTATGGATGTGGACCCCAAGATCGCTCTGTTCTTCCACACTGCCAAGAATCCCGCTTTTAACCCTGTAATCTGCATTCAAATTCGACCTTCCAACATGAATCACTTCACATTTTTCCAAGTTCAACTCCATCTGCCACTTCTCAGCCCAGCTCTGCATCCTGTCAATGTTCTGTTGCAACCTACAATAGCCTTCCACACTATCCACAACTTCACCAACCTTTGTGTCATTGGCAAACTTACAAACCCACCCTTCGACTTCCTCATCCAAGTCATTTATAAAAATCACAAAGAGCAGAAGTCCCAGAGCAGAGTCTTGCGGAACACCACTGGTCACTGAGCTCCATCAACTACCACCCTCTGTCTTCTATATGCCAGCCAATTCTGTATCCAGACAGCCAAATTACCCTGAATCCCATGCCGCCTCACTTTCTGAATGAGCCTATCATGAGGAACCTTATCAAATGCCTTGCTAAAATCCACGTACACCACATCCACTGCTCTACTTTCTTCAATGTGTTTTGTCACATCTTCAAAGAATTCAATAAGGTTTGTGAGGCATGACCTGCCCCTTACAAAGCTATGCTGATTACCTCTAATCAAGATATGCTTTTCCAAATAATCATAAATCCCATCTCTGAGAATTCTCTCCAATAATTTTCCCACCACCAACGGAAGACTGACTGGTCTGTAATTCCCAGGGTTATCCCTATTCCCTTTCTTGAACAAGAGAATAACATCTGACACCGTCCAATCATCTGGTACTTTTCCAGTGGACAGTGAGGATGCAAAGATCATTGCTATAATGCAGCAATCTCTTCCCTTGCTTCCTGTAGAAACCTTGGGTATACCCGGTCGGGCCCAGGGAACTTATCTATCCTCATGTTTTTCAAAATTTCCATCACATCCTCCTTCTTAACATCAACCTGTTTGAGCATATCTGTCTGTTTCACGTTGTCCTCATAAATGACAAAGTCTCTCTCACTAGTGAATATTGAAGCAAAGTATTCATTAAATGCCTCCCCTCCTCCCCCAACTCCAGGCACAAGTTCCCTCCACTATCCCTGATCGGTCCTACCTTTACCCTGGCCATCTTTATGTTCCTCACATACATGTAGAATGCCTTGGGGTTTTCCTTAATCCTACCCACCAAGGCTTTTTCATGTACCCTTCTGGCTCTTCTAAGTCTATTCTTCAGTTCCTTCCTGACTACCTTGTAACCTTCTAGAACCCTGTCTGATCCTTGCTTCCTCAACCTTAAATGAGCTTCATTCTTCGTCTTGACTAGATGTTCCACATCTCTTGTCATCTAAGGTTCCTTCACCCTATCATCCCTTCCTTGCCTCAGTGGGACAAAGCTATCCAACACTTGCAGCAATTGCTCCCTTAACAACCTCCACATTTCAGTCATGCATATCCCTGAGAATATCTGCTCCCAATTCATACTCCACAGCTCCTGCCTAACAGCATTGTAATCCCCCCTCCCCCAATTAAATACTTTCCTATATCGTCTGCTCCTATCCCTCTCCATGACTATAGTAAAGATCTGGGTGTTGTGATCACTATTACCAAAATGCTCTCCCACCGAGAGAGCTGACACCTGATCTGGTTTGTTACCAAGCACCAAATTCAACAAGGCTGACAAGAGGAGAGGCCAATCTAAATATTGAGTCAGAAATCTTTCCTGGACACACCTGACAAAGTCTGCTCCATCCAAACTGTTCACGCTAAGGAGATACCAATCAATATTAGGGAAGTTGAAATCACCCATGACAACAATCCTGTTCCTTCTACATCTTTCCAAAATCTGCCTCCCAATCTGCTCCTCCATGTCTCTGTTGCTATTGCGGTATTTTCAGAAAACTCCCAATAAAATGACTGCTCGTTTCCTGTTTCTGTCTTCCACCCATAATGACTCAGTGGACAAACCCTCCTTGACGACCTCCCTTTCTGTAGCTGTGATACTATCCCTGAGTAGCAATGCCACTCTTCATCCCTTGTACCTTCGTCCTTATTTCTTTTGAAAAATCTAAACCCCAGAATATCCAACAACCAATCCTGCCCCTGTAATATCCAAGTCTCCATAATGGCCTCAACATCGTTGCTTCAAGTACTGATCCATACTCTAAGTTCATCACCCTTATTCCTGACACTTCTTGTGTTAAAATAGACACACTTCAAACCATCACACTGACTGCAACTTTGTCCTATCAACTGTCTTCTTCACGGACTCTCTACATGCTGTATCTGCCTGTTCACCAGCTGCCCCATAGCTCTGGTTCCTAGCCCCCTACCAAACTAGTTTAAAGCCTCCCAAAGAGCTCTAACAAACCTTCAGCCCAGGATATTGTTGCCCCTCCAGTTCAGGTGCAACTTGTCCTCCTTGTACAGTCCCACCTTCAAGATATTCCAATGATCCACCTATCTGAAGCCCTCCCTCCTACACCTACCCTACAGCCATGTGTTCAGCTGCACTTGCTCTCTGTTCCTGGCCTCAGGAGCCCATGGCACCAGTAGCAACCCTGAGGTTACTACTCTGTTCGTCCTGCCTTTTAGCTTCCAAACTAACTCCCTATATTCACTTTTCAGGTCCTCATCCCTTTCCCTAGCTATGTAATTGGTACCAATGGAGACAATGACTTCTGGCTGTTCATCCTTCCCCTTAAGAATCCTGTAGACTCCATCCGAGACATCCCTGACCCGCGCACCTGGGAGGCAACATACCATCCAGGAGTCTCGATCGCAAGAGCAGAATCTTCTGTCTGTTTCTCAAACCATTGAATTTCCTACCTATTATTATCACTCTCCTTTTTGCCCCACTTCCTTTCTGAGCCACAGAGTCAGGCTCAGTGCCAGAGACCTGGCACTGTGACTTTCCCCTGGTAGGTTTCCCCCCCACCCCCCTCCCCCACACACCAATAGTATACTTATTATTGAGGGGAATGGCCACTAGGTATCCCTGCACTGGCTACCTATTCCCTTTCTTTCTCCTGACAGTCATGAATGGGAGACACTACGCGTGTAGTGTCCCAGGACAATGGGACAGAATCTATTGTCAGAGGTAGACTGGGTCCTAAACGCTGCAGGCATGGGAGGCCACTCTCTCCCAGCAGCTACGAAGGCAACAACCCCTTCAAATATCTGTGTGACCAGCTCCTTCCATGCAGCGACATGTGAGCTGTGCGAAATCTCAGTCGTACACCACCAAATATATCAGGACAGTGACTGATATCATCTGTGCAAGATTGCACTAGGTCATTTTGTTTCCTGATGATCAGGTTAGTGCTGCAGCCTGAGCAGTAGGATTCATGTCCCCTGCAGTCAGGGTGCATTGACTGCACATACCCAGAACTGAAAGGGCCACATAACAATACTGCAGAATTGATCAACAGGAAGGGGTTCTGTTCAATTTATGCCCATCATTCCTTCCTAGGTGAATGCCCTTTACCTCGGCAGCTGTCATAACTCTTGTATCTAGGGTCCTCCTTTAATCTGCTGCATTTGAGGGTTCAGGTGACTGTCAAACTGGTTATGGGGATAAGGGATACTCACTACGACTGTGATTAATGACATTATTGAGTCATTCTTGACTGAAACAATGCTGCCTGTGCCATGGTGGAGCCATGATGGGTCTTCCAATATAGAGCAGACACAGTGTATCCCATCACCCTGGGTGTGCTAGCAGCAAAGTGATGTGCTAAATGCTGAGGAACTCAAAAGGAGTGGCCTTCCAAGGAGCAGGATGAGGACGTTAGGAGGAGGAAGCTCTCCTTCTCCATGACAGCTCTGTCATATGCTACAAGCTAGACAGGACCTAATTCACATACAGTTCCAGTAGATGAGAGCTGGGTGCAGCAGACAGTCATGGAATTTAAAATAGTCATTTGTCATCATGTCAGCCATTTGGTTTGTATTGTGGGGGTGACCTGCAGCCTCTATTTGTTTGTGTTTACTTTTACTGACTGGAAAAAAAAGCTCATATTTGGAATTGTCTGATTGTTTGCCTATATGAGAAATTCCCATTCTGCGAAAAGACAAAATATGAGTCTACATCGTGTATTGGGGACAGTGTAGCAGTGATATAGAGAGGGTGTTTAGATGAGATGTAGCTAAGGACAGGTAAACTGTGTGACCCACAGTTAAACAGCAAAAAGTATGAGAGAATGGAGTTGGATGTGTGAGATGGTGTCAGCCATGACAGCTATGTGCTGTGGATGCAAGGAATTGTGGGTAATATACCATTACATTGTTAATGAGGGGCAACACCAGATTACCCACGCTTGCCTGGGTGCATAGCAAACTTTTAAAGTTGATCAAGTTCCAGGAATGCAGGTCTGTCTGGTGAATTGTTCCAGGAGAGTGTAGTGTTCCTTTGTTATTTTTGGTGGTAGAGATCATGGGGATGCTATTAAAAATTCCTTAGCAAGTTGTTGCAATGCATCTTGTAAATGATACAAATTGTGGTGCAGTAGAGGAAATGACTGTACCAAGGTAAAGAATAGGGTGCTGATAATGTAAGCTGTTTTATCCTGGATAGTGCTAAGCTTCCGGAATGTTGTTTGTACTGCTCTCCTCCAAGTAAATGGAGAGTATTCACAGACATAACTAGACCAGGCACATAAACACTGTGGCCAAAGGAGCTGGTTGGGGCTGAGTATTCTTTGGCAAATGATTCACCTTTGACTCAAGGCAAATGTGGTAGAATTAGTTTGTAAAGAGATAAATCAAAAGAGCGGAAATGCTTGTTGAATGATAATATTTTAAAATGGAGTAGATGAGCAGAGGGACCTTCATGTTCATTGAAATGACCACACAAATAGCTAAAGGCATAGAACAAAGACAGGGTCCTTAGTTTTGGATCTAGAGCACAGAATACAAAGCAAGGAGATACTGTTAAATTTTCAAGAACTTGTTGAGATTACAGTTGTCATATTCTATGTAGTTTTGAGCATTGCATTGCAGGACAGATATTAAATCAATTGAAAAGTACACCCATTCAGATGTTACCCAGGACCAAAAGGTTAAAAATTAAGAAGCCACTTAACATTCCTCTTTACTTATTCAAATGAATCATAGCGAGCTAGAATGAAAGAAATGCAGATGGAAAACTTTTATGATGAGGTTGACTTGGCGTATAGCATCTAGAGGACTTGTTAACTTCCCATATTAATTCAATGGAGTCTGATGCCAGGACACATGTTAAACCAACTAGATCCATTGCAAAAAATGCCAAGATAAGTATGACATGACCACAACACACCAGGTACAATGATATGCAGGCACTATGCCAGGGTGAGAAGGTTATCCCTTTTTGTCATCACACTACCAGAATTAACACCAAAAAGAAATATGCTGGTTTTTCCTATAATGCTGTGCATATAATTCAGGAGCAGAAGTGATTTCCATGTTTGAAACACTGGAGGAGCGATGAAACTTATAAAAATTTGTACAATGTATTTACATGTAAAGTTTTCTGTACACATTTGGGAAAAGAATTTGGCACTTCTAACAATGCCAGTAGTACTTTTCTTTAGCTAATGGGAGTTCTAGACCTCTCAAAGCAGAGAGGCTGTGCTGAATATTATGCGCAAATGATACTCCAAGTGCACCACTTGTTATGAAATTTATATAATCTATACATATTTTCCAGTTTATATCATAATACCTGGTTTATTGGTTCTAATGAAATTATCTCCCTTTCTTCCAGGTGTTTCCTTTTGTAGTCCACACTCCTCTCTTTTAAATGTTTTCACAAAAGTAATTAAAATGTTCACCGCAGACAATAAATTGTGTCGATCTACATTAGATTTTCAACTCAATGTTAGATGAACATCCAATAAGGAAGAGAAATGTTTCTTTTAGCATTCAAGATCTATGTAAGCAATTTTGCTCAATTCTAAAGGCAGGCTTCAGCTTCTTGCAACATCTGGTTCTGGGATATAAAATATTTTATTTTCTTTGGAGAGCAGAAGAATGGCTTTGAGCCAAAAGAGGTCAAGCTTCCCTCGCACAGGGCTGTTGATGGGGACACGTTGCATTATGCTTAAAAACAGACCTGCATAAACCCCATGTCTAAACCCACTTTTTGAATCACTACTTGAATCAAACACACATTCTTTGCTCACTTTTTAATCCCCTAAAGTATTGTTACGAGATGTAGCAATGACAAGAAAATCCATCTCAGAATAGCATGTTCGCTAAATCACAAAACATAATTAAACACACATGGGTTTATATGCCAGAAGAAACTGGAAAGTTCTCAAATGTACACTTGTATCATTTCTGTTTTAAATTCAGGGGTGGGGTGATCATATGTCATTTGCAATTATATGGGCAAAAATATCATATCACTGTATTGCATAGATAGATTGGTATTGTTCTCCTTTCTATAAAATTCTGCCAGTATCTGTCCTACGTCCCTTCCTTGCTCACTGGCTGGTGCAAAATATATGATGCCTGGCCTGTGTAACTTTTATCCAAGTGTGGCCATCAGGGCATCACAGCTGAGCCTGGTCCTGTTTGCATCCACAGATCAAAAATTCCCAAAGAGGTCACTATTCAAATGGAACTGCTGGCTGCTTGCCCCATATCTACCCGGGGTCACAGCAGTCTTACTGCTGCCCCACCTCACATAGCGATGGAACCTTCTTGTCCATAATGCTTTGCTGTTTACAGGATTGGGACTGGCTAATCATCAGGGGAACTCATATTTGTGTAACTCATCTAGTTTGGGCTATTCCTTCTTTGCCTTGGATGAGACTCAATGGCATTGTGAACATATACTGCATAACTATGCACTGATGCTGCTCCACACAGCAATGAGGAAATTGGTTAATATGCTTTGTGTAAAGCTCCAAGAAATCCGCAGCAGCACATCTCAAAATAAGTACAAATGTACATTTTTTCTCATCTCAATTACCAAACCTACAAGGCTACAAGTTCAATACTGCCTCTGCAATCCTGTCATCCTGAATTATGAACTCTATATAGACTGGTCAGGATCACCAATTACTCATCCAATTATTTGTAAACTGATTTGGAAATACATTTTTTTTAAAAAACTCAAAATACTCAGACTGGGTAGAAATTCAGCTCAGACTGATAATGTGAAAAATTCTTGATCCAATGATTATAAGGTCCTTTGTGAAATAAGTTGCGCCAGTCTCAAACCAATGACTCATAGAATTCACCATAATTCTACATTCAAGTGAGACTTTAAAGAAAAACTCTAATTTTCTCCAGGTAATTCAGCAGATTTATACAATGGGTGAGTGAGATACAGGTCAGAAAAATCCCAGCTACTGATTTAGATTTAGCTCACCACCCTGCAATAGGTTCAGAAAAATCAGCCAGATTTTTGCATGTGTGGTTGCCAACTAAAAATTCACATCTGTGAGCCACAAACTCAGGCAGTCATGGATCTTCATTCCAATTATTGAATAATTCCTTTTTCTCTCTAGTTCAAAAAGCAGCTTTATAATGTCTGAAATAGATCATATGCAATTCTTTTAGATGAATAACGATGATTTTGAGTTCAGGCTTAAATAAGGTTTGAATTTGATGCTTGTGAATAGGTTCATGATCATTTAGTGTTCCTTCCACTTGATCTCAGAGAAATCTTTTGTAAGCTGTATAAAAAAGTTCTACTTTAATCTGAAGTACAAGGCAAATACAGCATTGGACTGATATAGCATGATTCTGATTGTAAGTTGATACAAAGCATGATCAAAACAGCCATCAATCTACAATAAAAGCAGAAAGTGCTGGCCACATCTGTGGAAAGAGAAACAGAGTTAACATTTCAAGTGTTGTCTGACTCTTCTTTAGAATTTACAGTTTGCAGTAAATTCTAGTAATATACTTTTAAATAATGCAGAATAAACCTTTGATAAAATTTGAAGGATGCATTTGTGATATGAATGAATACTCCATCTCTTTGTGTATTGAAGTTGATGATAATTATAACATGAACGATTTGTATAAATGAACCTATTGGGTATTTGTGATTGTAGCTTATGAACAACTAAATTTGTTAAATCATAAAATGATTGAAATTAGAAAGTAATGTAAGACTGAAATGTACTGCCAGTTACGTTCCCTTCATTTACAATAACTGTCGTACCAATTGTAAAAACTAAATGAGTGGAGATCCTTTTCCTTCTACGATTCAGCAGTCATGATCTCTTTATTCAAACAGAAAGAGTCACTCTGATGCCTGAAACCTTACATAGTTTTCAGTGATTTCAGTTCCAGTCCAGTGTAGCTTTATATACTGTATTCCCAGGACTCTGTGGGGTGGGGATTGTGCTTTTTGCAGATTTGTGTTGATTTATAGATTCTTGAATTTCACCAATGGTTAGATACTGGGAAAACTAAATTTTCATTCATCCAGAAACTGTTTCTTTGAAAAGTTTGCACAGGGGTGGATACTGGGAGCATACTGATGTTGCAGGAGACGCCAATTAACAAAAGAAATAGAAAGGTCAAAAAGTCATTTAATATCTCTTCAAATAATTGGAAAGAACCAATAAAAACATGTTATATGTTATCCAGAGGGAGGATCGAATTAAATGTAATATTATGAATGTACAGAAAAATGGTAGAATTCAGCAATTCCAGAATGCTAATTATTGAAATTACACCAATGTTAAGCAGTTGAAAGGTGAGATGACTGTCAAGAAGATGAAATACAATTTAAAAGCTCAAAGGAAAATCATATCCTACTCCAATAATCACTGCCATTGTGGAGGAGTCAAAGTCTCCTCCCTTTTCTGACAAATTAATAGACAATGAATTCATAAAAGGAATGTGGATCTTTCTAAAGGATGTGAATCTTTCAAAAAAATTGTCAGTTTAAATGTAGCAGTAAGAACTTTATTAGTATTAATTAAATCTGCAATATTGAAGTTTCAAGTATTATTAAAATAATGATCTCTGCAGCTATATTTGGGTTTAGTCACAATGGAGAATATTGTAAATGAGGGGCTTTCGAGCATTTCCTGCAAGCTCCTTTGACTTTGATCTGCTTCAGTTGAGTTTTAAGTTAACATGTGTTTCTGCTATTATTTAGGCCCATGGACATATATCACGATCGACTGGACAATCGCAAAGTCCCTGACCGTCAATCTCACCGCCCACCAAGGTTCCTTGCTATGCACATGTCAATTGCCTTGCCACTGCATGGTTTCTGCTTCCAGAAGTTGCACAGCTAGAGGGAAGTGCCTGCTCTTAAAAGGCTTTGCTAGCTTTTGCAGTGTGTTTCAATTTAGTCTAGATGGACTGCCATTACAGGGTAACCATGACTTTGAGGTTCCAGTATTGAACTGGGGTGGACAAAGTTGAAAATCACACAACACCAGGTGATAGTCCAACAGGTTTATTTGGAAGCACTTGCTTTCAAAGCGCTGCTTCTTCCTCAGGTGGTTGTGGAGAATAAGATCATAAGACACAAAATCTATAGACAAACGGGTACAGTGTCATAGCGATGTGATGATACATTAAACAATTTTAGATCAAGTCTTTCACCATCAGAATGGAATATCTTGGTTTCTGTTCTTTGATATGTAAATCCAAAAACTTCTTTTAAATTACATTCTCAAGGAAGGTCTAGCTTTTCTAACAATACGTGCCACCTCAGCTCAGACAATGCATTAAGGTGTCAGGCCTGTCTGTGTCCCAGTGTTGAGTTACACTGGTTCTATTTCTAAAGTAGGATTTACATGGATTCATGCAGTTTTTGAGCAAAATAAAACGTAATTCAGAAAAAACAAATTCATCCCATAAACTTATGTGTGCGCATGTAAGAGAGTCAGAGTGAGTGTGTGCATGTGAGTGTGTGTGTGTGTGGGTGTGAGTGCATGTGATAAAGTCTGTGTGTATATGTGGGTAGGCTTGGTTAAGAGTGTGTGTGTGAGTGTGATGGAGTATGTGTGTGTGTGAGAGAGAGTGAGATGCAGTGGGTGCTATAGTGTGACATAAACCCAAGGTCCAGGTTGAGACCATTCCCATGGTGACCGAACTTGGCTATCAGCTTTTGCTCGGCCACTCTGCGCTGTTGCTTGTCCCGAAATCCACCTTGGAGGATGGTCACCCGAAGGTCCTAGGCCGAATGACCCGGACCGCTGATGTGTTCCCCAACTGGGAGAGAACACTCTTGCCTGGTGATTGTTGCACGGTGTCCATCCATCCATTGTCATAGTGTCCACTTGGTCTCGCCAATGTACCATGCCTCATGGCATCCTTGCCTGCAACATGGTAAAGTAAGTTTTGTAGCAGTAATGCAAACAAATGAAGAAGTAAATCAGGAACTAATGTATGAAGTACAGTACTGGAAACATAGGAGGCTCTTCAGCCTATTGTGTCCATGCAGACTTTCTGCAAAAGCATCTCTGTTAGTCCCACTCCTTTGCTCATTCTCTGCAGACTTGCACATTTTGTTTTAATCAGCTCCTTGTCTAATCGGTCTATGCAGGATGAATAAAAATTATGGGGAATGCTGCCACACTCTCTCTCCAATATCTGAGCAACATAAGCTGACCAAGGGCCCCAGAAACATGTAAAAATCACAGAAGTGACCTCCTGTATCTCCACATTTGAAAGCAGCAGCAGCATCCCGGATGTTCCAGAGGCACAGATTCAGAGACCTACCAGCAGCATGACCACCAACAGAGTGACATCAGAAACTACAAAGTGAAGCAATAATATTGAGTGAGGAACCTGAACCATCTAAAAAGAAACCAAAAATGTACAACCTCCATGGAAATGGAAAAATGAATTGCTGTTCACAACAGAAAAAAATGATTGCATTGGCCTTACACTTCATGAAAGTAAAGTAAAAGGGGATATTTAGAATGCACAACAATGCACTCAAAATTCAAGGCGTTATTCAATAGTCATGTTTTGTAACCAGCAACAAAAAGTAAGGCCTGCTTGGAGCATCACTTTGCATTTGCCATTCCACGACAAAGCACAGGAAATCATTCACAGATGGCAAAGTAATTTTAAAAACTGACTGTGGCTGCTGACTTTTTATTCAAAAACCTTAGCATCAAAGACTGAATAATGTCACTTGGTGATTCCATAGTATCAAGACTAATTTTTGCAAGGTTTGTGAAGGTTTGTAGATCAGGTTCAGGTTTAGGGTATAGATTTGCTTGCTGAGCTGTAGGTTTGATATCCAGACGTTTCATTACCTGGCTAGGTAACATCATCAGTGGTGACCTCCAAGTGAAGCGAAGCTGTTGTCTCCTGCTTTCTATTTATATGTTTGTCCTGGATGGGTTCCTGGGGTTTGTGGTGATGTCATTTCCTGTTCGTTTTCTGAGGGGTTGATAAATGGTATCTAGATCTATGTGTTTGTTTATGGCGTTGTGGTTGGAGTGCCAGGCCTCTAGGAATTCTCTGGCATGTCTTTGCTTAGCCTGTCCCAAGATAGATGTGTTGTCCCAGTCGAAATGGTGGGTTTTTTTCAATCCGTGTGTCGGGCTACGAGGGAGAGAGGGTCGTGTCTTTTTGTGGCTAGCTGGTGTTCGTGTATCCTGCTGGCTAACTTTCTTCCTGTTTGTCCTACATAGTGTGTGTGGCAGTCCTTGCATGGAATTTTGTAGATGACGTTGGTTTTGTCCATGGGTTACCACCACAACGCCATAAACAAACACATAGATCTAGATACCATCTATCAACCCCTCAGAAAACGAACAGGAAATGACATCACCACAAACCCCAGGAACCCCATCCAGGACAAACATATAAATAAAAAGCAGGAGACAACAGCTTCGCTTCACTTGGAGGTCACCACTGATGATGTTACCTAGCCAGGTAATGAAACGTCTGGATATCGAACCTACAGCTCAGCGAGCAAACCTACACCCTAAATCAAGACAAATGGAATCTTTGTCCAAAGATATATTTCAGCAATTAGAGCAAGACCTGAAGGATTGTGGATGCTTCTCAACACAGTTCAATTCATCCATCAACATGACCTACACAGCCCAGCAGAATGTTTTTGTGCACCTTTTTTAGAGACATAATAAAGAGGATCTTCTCTTCCTAATGATTCTTAGAGAAAGAACAATGGTGAGGATATCAACAATGAATTCAAAAGGTACATGCTTGAGAAAAGCATTCCCATCAAGAAATTGGTTTCCATCACAACTGAAGGTACACCAGCCATGCTTGGAAATTGCAGGCTTTGTTGTATTTTGCAGAAATGATTCTGATTTCCCCTGTTTTGTCAATTACCACTATAAAATCGATCAGAAGTGCTAGCAAGCAAAGTATAGGCTTTTCTCATTCAATGGCAGTTGTTGTTAAGATTGTAAATTGGATTTGAGCAAGAGCCCATCAGCACCATTTGTTTAAATCCTTAATGGATGAACTCAATGTTGTCTACAATGTACTAATCCTCCATGATGAGAGGTGGATAAGTTGAGGGAAGGTCCTGCAAAGATTATTAGATCTGATGACTGTAATTGTCAGTTTTCTTAATTTAACGAATGAATGATGTGTATAGTGAGCTGTCAGACAATGTGTGATTACTTGACTTCAGGTTTCTTACAAACGTCCCATACTGAATGAACTGCATGGTGAACTGCAGAAAAAGGATCAATACTTAGTGCATTTGATCACTTCTATGAATGCATTTATATTGAAACTAGCTGTGCAGTTCTTCCAATTAAACAAAAAATGCAACACTTCCTGAGTCTGGAAAAAATATTAGTAAAATTCAAAGACAAAAGAAATGGCTCCATCCAGAAAGCCCCTGTGTATGTCTAAGGAACTTAAGAAAGGAATTAAACAGATGATTTTAGGAATTAGCTGTAATGGAACAAATCATCACATTCGTCTCAAATCGATTCCTTCAAGTGGTGGGTTGGCTACCAAATTCCATTTGACTGATAAAGCAGTGGAGTTGATACAGAGGCAACTACTCTACAAAATGATACTGAACTGACAGTCAGATCAAGGTGCAGCATTTTTTGGGGAGTCACAAAAAGAGAAAAATATTGACTCCTATCGTCCCATGCTTTTAAAGCTTGCTTGACTCTCCATTCCTCTGTAAGATAGTGTTCTGCCCAATAACGGTAATCATGTCCATCCACCTCACAAATAGCCATTTGTTGGACTGAATACACCGAGCATGCACAAACCAAACCAAGACTTCAAAGCAGTGGCAGATAATGTGCAGTCACAGGTGTCACACTGAGACTTTGTGAGAAGAGGATAAAACATCAAATCATATACTTTGACTTAGAATTTACAGAGCACTAAACATTAACTGTTTATTCTGAAATAAAACAAAAGAACTGCAGATGCTGAAGCTTTGAAACAAAAAACAAAAAAGGAAGGTTATTAGACTTAAAACATACACTTTTTCCAAAACTTTCTGTAACTGTTTCTTCTATACATTCTTCAGAGTCAATCCTTGGGTGCACTCAAATTCAAAAAGTAATCTTATGTTTAAAAAGGTTTCTCGACAGAAAGCTGTGGAGGCTAGGTCACTGAAGAATATAAACAAGAGATTGCCAAATTTTTAGATATTAAAGCGACAAGGTTGTGGAGAGAAAGAAGGAGTATGGTATTGAGATCGAGGATCAGCCATGATCAAGTCAAATGGCAGAGCAAACTTGAAAGGACAAATGGTCGATACCTGGCCATAGTTTTTATTTATGTTGGAGACCACTGATTTAGACTCTGTCCAAACACATTTTACTTGCATTCACAGCAAAAGTCGATCTGGACCAATAGCTTTATATTACATAACATTATGTACACTACAAATTGGACAAAGAGTTATTCTTTTACTGTGACTTTTCATACTGAATGTATTCCTGGCAGTACCAGAGGTGCAAAATGCAATAGCTATATTGAAGCTAAAATAGCATGTCCAACAGACCTGCAAAGCCACAATTGATCAGAAATGTAACAGTATTACATAAAAAAAAAGAATGCAAGAATCAAAAGTAGGAGTAGACCATTTAGCTCTTCAAACTGTTACGACTCTGAGGTGAACCCCTTTGTTAACACAGACATAGAACATAGAAAAGTACAGCACAGAACAGGCCCTTTGACCCACAATGTTGTGCCAAGATTTAATCCTAATGTAAAATATAGTAACTTAACCTACGCACCCCTCAACTCACTGCTATCCATGTGCATGTCCAGCAGTTGCTTAAATGTCCCAAGGACTCTGCTTTCACCACTACAGCTGGCAGCGCATTCCATGCATTCACAACTCTCTGCGCAACGAACCCGCCTCTGGTGTCTCCTTTGTACCTTTCTCCTAATATCTTCAAACTTTGACTTCTCGTACCAGTCAATCCTGCCCTGGGGAAAAGTCTTTGGCTATTGACTCTATCTATTCCTCTCATAATTTTGTACACCTCGATCAGGTCTCCTCTCTTCCTTCTCTCCAGAGAGAAAAGTCCGAGCTTATTCAACCTTTCTTCATAAGGCAAGCCCTCCAGTCCAGGCCCTCCCCTCCAGTCTTGGTAAATCTTCTTTGCACCCTCTCCAAAGAAGGTTAATTAAAACAAACACAGAAAGCTCAGCTCACCTTATAATCTGTTAAAATATGAGTGACAGAGAACTCCCAAATTCTACTATTTAAAGAAAATAACATCAATTATATTTTTAACTCTAAAAGTGAACATTAAGCAACTATTCACAACTGTAAGTCCCCTTTCTCTTAACTGCTTATTATCTGCCTCCAACTCTATTACAATATGCTGTTCCAATAAGACATTTACTAAAATTACTTCAACTTAATTTCAAAATCACACAGCCACTGTCTTCTTCTGTGTCTTTCGTCTTCCAGCTGAAGATCTTCCTGGGTCATCTTCCTTCTCTTTAATGTGAATATATTTCATATGAAAAGGTACCTTTGATAGAGAGTGTTTCATAATTTCTTAGAGAGCAAGATGTTAGCTCTCCAGGCATTTCTGTCTCAATGGCAGTTGCTTTCTCTGCCATTCAATATTATATTGGCTGATCTACCCCAAGCATCAACTCCTCATTTGTGCTAATTCCTCATAGCACTTAACTCCTTGATATTTCAAAAATCAATCTACCTCCTCTTTAAATACTTTCAGTGACTGAGACTCCACAACTCTCTGGTGCAGAGCATTCCATACATTAACTCCTGCCCTGGGAGAAGAAATTTCTTCACATCTCAGTATTCAATGAGTATCCACTTATTCTACAACTATGTCCCTATGCTGAGACTCCCCCACTAGTAAAAATTATCTTTTCATCATATATCCTCTCAAACCCCTCTCAGAACCTATCTCCATCAGAATGGTCTTGAGGCTTTACACTTCTTCCTTGAAAACAGATATGAATAAGCCCATTCACCACTACCCACCTTCACCTGGCTGAGCTCTTTCTCACTTTGAAAGATTTCTCCAAGTCAAAGGTTCAGATACTCACATGGGTCCCAATTATGGCTGTCTCTTGGTGTGTGGACTATTCCTGGTTCCAGTCCTATCAAGCTTCCTCCCACAATTTTCTCCGATATATAAATTGTCATTGGTGCTGCTTCCTGCTCTCATCCAGAATTTGAAAAAATAATCAGTTTTGTTTCCAATTTCCATACTTTTATCACCTTCACTGAATTCATTGATTCTTCGTTGATTTCACTGTTTCCATTTCTGGGGATAGGCTATCCACCAATATCCATTACAAACCCACTGTCTCCTATATTTAATGGACTAGACTTTTTCATACTCTGCTTCCTTTTCTTCCATTGTATTCGCCCAGTTTCTCTGTTTGCTTTGCACCTATTCTGATGATTTCACCATCCATCAGGGTGTCTCTGGCATGTCCTTCTTTATCCTGAACCAAGGCCACCACCATCACCACCCCCACCACCCCCATCATGGGACTGGGTCCTCAGCTGTATTTATGTCCAAACCCCAACATTTGTGTTCTCACTCCTTCCTAGAACAATGAAAGGGCTCACATTGTGCTCACTTTCCACCCCTTAAATCTCTGCATCCATCTTATCATCCTCTACCATTTCCATCACCTGCAGTACAACTCTATCACCAACCCACATCTTTCTCTCTCCTCCATTGTCAGCATCTGACAAAGATCATTCTCTTCATGACACCTTGATCCACTCCTCCATCATTCCTAACACTTTCTCACTCCCCCATGGCACCTTCCAGTGCAATTATAGAAGTTGCCCTTTCACCTCATCCCTTGTCACTGCGCAAGACTCTAAACGTACCTTCCAGGTGAAATAGCTATATATTTCTTTCAATCTAGTCTGTTGCATTCTCAACTCTCAATGTAGTTTTCTTTACATTGGCAAGGCCAATGTTGAATTAGAGTATAGAAGAATGAGGGGTGATCTTATTGAAACATATAAGATGCTGAGGAGATGAAGGCAAAGTACTATAGATGCCAGAAGTCTGAAATAAAAACAAACAATGCTGGACAAACTCCAGACCAAATGCAAACTGGGAGGCTTCTTTGCAGCACCCTTCCACTTTGTTCATAAGAATGTCCCAGTCTTACAGCTGTTTTCCATTTCAATAAATAATGTTGCTTTCCTTTGGAGAAATGTTCAATGATGCAATATTCCAATGAAGCTCAAAGTAATCTGAGGTAACAATACCTCATTTTCCACTGTGGTTTTTCCAGTCTCTCGGACTCAACAACCTCAGCACTTCTCCATTGTGAATGTCAGCACTCCTTTTGTCTTTTGCTCTGGATGCTCTCACCATCTTTCCACTTAATCCTGCTCCACCTTTGTCAATAGCGTAAAAACTTGCATTTTCCAATCATTTTCTTTTCTAAACTAAACCTCAAGCCATGCTAAGACATTATGCCCAATGCCTGAGATTTTTGTGGTTATAACCATAAATTCCACCTCATTCAAAATCTTGCAGCTTTATATATATTCAATTTCATCATCATATTTATCTCTTCCAACCTTTTGAGTTCTGCTTTGAGAGAACATTGCCTCGGTTTGCAGCAATCATTCTATGAATTGTGTTTCTCCTGCCCATTGGTTGTCCTTCATGGATTCTGTACTCCTTAGGTTTTCTGGGACATTGGGTGTCTATGCTTAAGCTATTAGTGGTTTCACTTAGATCCCTTAACTTGGAGTAAGGCTTTTTTGTTTTTCTTAGGACTGTAAACCTTTTATTAACATTAAAATATTCATTATACTGAACACAGTTCTCAACAGTATCCTTCTCAAACTTCCATTACCTGTTTTTCATTCTCTGCTCAGCTAATGTTGCTATCATTTATATCATCGTCGTCACCATTAACACATTCATTTCCCATTTCACTACAATTTCTGCTAGACCTTGCAGCAGAAAGAGTGCAACTTTCTGCCACTAGGGCCAGATTTCCAATACTGACCCTATTTAGCCAGACGTTGAGAGTGTGGTGCTGGAAAACCACAGCAGGTCAGGCAACATCCAAGGAGCAGGAGATTCTGTGTTTTGGGCATAAAAATGAGGCTTCAGGAATGAGGGCTGAGAGAAAATTGGGAGGGGGGTGGGGCTGGGAGTTAGGTATCTGAGAGTGCAATAGGTAGATGAAGGTGGGGTAATGGTGATAGGTCAGAGAGGAGAGTGGAGCGGATAGGTGGAGCGGAAGGATAGAACATGATGGAAGATAATGGTTTGGTGATGGGAGATGAGGTCATGGTCAAGGGGGCAGTAGGAGGATGTGGTGCCTGCAAGGGCCGGTTCTACCACAGAACATACGGATGGCCTCCTTCTTCACGGACCACAATTTCCCCTCCCGTGTGGTCAATGATGCCCTCCAGCACATCTCATCCACTTCTAGCACCTCTGCCCTTGAACCTCACCCCTCCTATCGCAACAAGGACAAAAGCCCCTGGCCCTCACCTTCCACCCCATCAACATCTGGATACATTACATCATCCTCCGCCATTTCCGCCATCTACAGATGGACTCTACTATCAGAGATATATTTCCCTTCCCACCCCGATGTGCTTCCTTAAAGACCATTCTCATCACGACTCTCTTGTCAGGTCCACCCCACCCCCCAACCCAGCAACCCACCCTCTCCTCCTGGTACCTTCCCCTGCCTCCACAAGAATTGCAATACCTGCGCCCACACCTCTTCCCTCAACTCTGTCCAAGGTCCCAAAAGACCCTTCCACATCCATCAGAGATTTACCTGCACGTCCACATATGTCATTTACTGGATCTGTTGTTCCTAATGTGGTCTCCTCTACATAGGGGAGACAGGACATCTACTTGCAGAGCGCTTCAGAGAACATTTCTGGTTACACCCGCACCAACCAATCCAACCATCCTGTAGCTGAACACTTCAACTCCCCCTCCCATTCCACCAAGGACATGAAGGTGCTGGGCCTCCTCCACTGCCAAACCCTAACCACCGGACGCCTAGAGGAAGAATGCCTCATCTTCCCCTTGGGACTCTCCAACCACAAGTGATTTATGTGGATTTCACCAGTTTCCTCATTTTCCCTCCTTCACCTTATCCCAGATCCAACCTTTCAACTCGGCACCACCCTCATAAACTGTCCTACCTGTCCATCTTCCTTCTGCTCCACCTATCCGCTCTGCCCTCCTCTCCAACATATCACCATTGTCCCCACCTTCATCTCCCTATCGCACACTCAGCTACCTTCTCCCCAGCCCCACGCCCCTCCCATTTATCTCTCAGCCCCGGCTCACATTCCTGATGAAGGGCTTATGCCCAAAACGCTGATTCCCCTGCTCCTCAGATGCTTCCTGATCTGCTGTGCTTTTCCAGCACCCCATTCTTAACTCTAATCTCCAGCATCTGCAGACTTCACTTTCTCCTATTTAGCTGGAAGGTCAATATAGGCCTGAATTCTTCTCCATAAACTTACCCTGCCCTACCTCTGTAACCTTCCAAGCATCTTACGACAGCTTCTCAGGCATTTTCTTCACCCTTTGCTCATTGGTGGGTAATGCTCCTCATAGTATCCCATTAGCTGAAAGTCCTTTCCAGTAAATAAATACGAATACTTTCTATACACAATGTTTCAGACTATTCAGAAGTACTAATATTCAAACTTTTAGTGTCCTACTCAGGACATTTCAGTTGAGATTTTAATAATTGTTACATGGATATTTGAGATCCACATTGCCCCTCATGAATGCAAGCGATTAAAGTAGAAAAGTAACACTGAAATGTCTTAGTTTGGGTACAACTTTGCCTTCCGTGACTTCAGGCTGATTTCTTCAAAGAATTCTGAAACATCAAAGCAGCCATTTCCCATCAAGTCAGCAAGCAAATATGTCATTCATTAATTTTACCATCCACATACATATGTGAATAGCAGTCCACTGAGTTAAGCATCCTTTCATTTTCTTTTAATATCTGCATATGAAACAGTTTAATTTTCAAAACAAAATACCCAAGAGTATCTGACAGGTACTTGGGCCTTATTACAGACATTTTTAAATTCAAAGACATGAGGGAATTTCTGATGCAATTATAACAGGATTGTCTGATAACTTCCTCTGGAAATCTTATGGCATTCCCTTAAAAAGAAACATAGAAACTAGGAACAGGAGTCGATTATTCAGCTCTTTGAGCCTGTTTTGCCATTCAATATAATCATGGCTGATCATTTATTTCAGCATCAGATTCACACTTTTCTCACCATACCCCATGATGCCTTTAATATTTAAATATTATCTATCTCTTGAATATTTTGTAACCTGGCCTACACAGCTTTCTGTGATAGTAAATTCCACAAGTTGACCATCCTCAGGCTGAAGAAATGTTTCCTCATTTCAGTCTTAAGTCTCCTACTCCATATCCTGAGACTATGGCCATTTGTTCCAACAGGAGAAATATCCCCCTTGCATCAACTCTGTATGGTTCTAAGCTGGTCCCTTTACTTCTAAGACAAAAGAGAGGTAGTGTCTCAAGGATGCTAATCAGCATTTCTTCCTGGATAAAATTCCATGTGCCATGGAATCAGACCTTAAGAATGTCACAGTTTCTAAGTTGAAAAGGCGGGAAATTGTTCTTTTTAAATTTCAAGGAGAGGGAATCATTTATAAACTGTGAATAAAGTAGGGAAACTTTATTAAAGCAGCTCAACATGAGAAACAAGTACAGGGAATATACAGGCACCAGAGACCTGTTCAGCACTGTTCAACAAAGTAACTTCACAGGCACAGACAGTGCCCAGTAAGTATAAGTAGAAACTTCAGCTGTTACACAACAGGTTACTTTTAGGAAATGTGAAGAAATGAAATGCAGTTTCAGAAAATCAAGAAATCAAGTAGCAACTCACAGAAAGAAGTTATTGAAGTTGAACAGTCAGCAACAGAAGAAAAATCTAAAGTGTTTCTCAGATAAATAGGTGACCCAGGCCTTACATTTGGTAGGCTGATATTTATGTCAACCATCATCACATGAATTTCAAGTCAGGCATCTGAGTGTGTCTAACTATATTATTAGACAGTGAGCCTAATTAAGAAAACACTGTCCACAGCCAACAGTAGGCAACCACAACATCCAGGAAGCATAGCACTTCGGATTAAAGGTATGATCTCCCATATCAGGAATGCCAACTGGCAGAAAATCTATACATACTGCAAAACCAAGTAGTCTCACACTTGTGTACAAAAATACTGCTTGACCTCAATCCTCTGCAAAAGACAGGAGTTAAACTATATGAAGTTAGGGAATGGTTTGTCAGGAAACAACAGGTCAAGGAGCAGTTGATTGAGGCACAACCAGTCAAAGGGCATCCAGTAGAATATTTCTTGGTACGCCCTAGAATTATTGTGGAAGCCAAATACAATTCAGAGCCCTTTTGCTATGTTGGTATATGACATTTATCGCATGCTGCCAATGAGATAGGAACCTGTGACAATACTAGATTGGCACGTGTTTTTCACTGATATTGTAAGAGTGAAACCTCCCGACCGGGGACTAAGACTCAGGAGGCAAGCAGGATTCAAGCACATGGCAGTCGTTATTCAAGCGATCACCAGTTTGTGCAGGGAGAGGGGAAAAGATTTCCCCAAAATCTGGCCTCAACATGAGAATGCAGTTGTTCCCTTAATCTTTGGCACAGATTGGAAGACAGATCAATGACACTCTGACTTTTACAATGAAATATAGCATTTTTATACATTTTGTGTTACAATAATCACATACAACATGATCACTGTGACTTTCCCATTATTCTATCCTATGAAACACATAATCCATGGTGCACACTACTATGAACATTCGTCTGTTCCCATGATCTCATGGTGTTTACAGACTTTGTAATCTCCAGGCATTGGGATCGTTCTATGCATCCTATTAATTTGCATTCCAAAGTCACTGGCTATACCCCTTCGGACATGTTCCAGACTTGCTTATCTCTTAGGATAGATTGAATTCTGTCATTCATTGTATTCCATGTGCTATATCTATCAAATTCTGTTATTCCTCGTATTTTCCCACTGTCACAATTATATATATATAAAAAAATGAAAGACAGTTGGTTCTAGCTAACTACCACAAGATTCATTTAATTTCTATTACAAAGTTAGTTATATTTAAAAAGTTCTATAGCTACTTATATTATTAATACTCTTCAGCTATGTCAGGCATCCCTTTAATGATAAGGCAGAAGTTTCCCAAGGCTAATTAATGTTCACATCTATGATTAAATGCTTTCCCTTAATGCTTCTATTATGTTTTGGTTATATATATGTGCGTGTATCTATAATTGCATTGCAATATTTCTCTGTGATTATCTGAAGAATCTTTAACTGGAACCTACTTCTTAATATTGTGAATAACTTCAAAGAAGCAACTGATTACTACAGAATAACTTTAGCTGTTGTTTTCACCACTGCACAATGAATTAGACTAACTGTCTTATGGACTGAGATTTATTGTCCTTATTCCATTCACCTAATGGGACAACATTATTTCATTAATGAGGCTGGAATCAATCACTTGTTGTAGTTTAGTGCATTTGTGTCTATCCTAAGATTTCCTCTTATCAAACTGTCGCTGATGGCTGTTTGTGCGGGGACTCCTGTTCACCTTGGAGTAATCCCTGCTCAAAGGTACCAGTGTGTTTCGCCTAAATGCTGAAGCAGGCAGTTTAATTCAATTTTAACCACATGTGAGCCATTCTGTGTCTAAATGCTGGAGCAGGCATTTTAATTCTGACTATCCTTTGTCAGCCATTTTGTGTCTTTCAAATATGGCCAGCCCTTACAGATATCAACACCGAAGAGCAGTCGGACTGCAAGATGCAGCATGCTGTGTGAGGAAAACACCAATGAGCAAACCAATGAACAGCATTCCTCATTTGAGCCAATTGATTCATGTATTACTGATTCAACTCAGAGTGCAAATCAACTTGAGAACAAATTGAGGTTCAATCTGACATTGGATGACAAGTGACTTAGAAGAGGTAAGTTAAAGCAGAATATTTTATTTCCTTATCCTTCCAGGAATGATCCTTACTAACTGTGACAGAGATCAAACCGAGACAGGAATGATCATCCAGAAATGGAACTGAGAAAATGAACATGTTGGTTTCATCAATAACGTAATCACTGCGGGCAGAGGAGAGAGTCCAAATCAATTAACAAATTGAAATAAAAAGAAATTGCATTCTTCACTACAAATCTCCAGGCAAATCAAGAATAGAAACCTGGAGACACAAATTGAAGAAATGATGCATACGGGTCCGTAGAAACTTCCACCAAAAAGGGAGAACAAAATCCAAGGGAGGGATTCAAGATACTGCAAAGAAGAAATTGTCTGTTTTAGCAGGAAAGACATCTTCCAGGAAGGAAATACAAGAGATGAAAGGGGCCTACACACTTCAGACTGTCAGGAAGACTATTAAAAGTCAATGGTCTCCACTCAGCAAACTTTCAGTGTTCTAAGTCAAAAGAGAATCCATTCTGGAGAAAGTGAAGCCCATATCATCTGGAATTGTAAAGTTATATATAGTAAGGAAGTGTGGAGATGATGTATAAGTAACTATATGTACAAATGTGTAATCTTAATGAGAAAACATCTTGGCGGGTGGGGGAGAGGAATGACATTGTACATGTGTCTGAAACAATCTAGAAGGGGGAAATGCTGAGGAGTGCCCTAAGTCCCAGCCGCTATGATGATATCATGTGAATTAGTTGGCAGAACAGCTTGGGCTCTTGAGGAGAGGCACCTAACATCTCATTCTCCTCGAAGCCTCTGTAACAATGTCTGTCACATCAATGTACCCAGTAGCTAGTTGCTAACATGCATTGAATTACATCTTGTTAACAACAAGATTTTCTTCTACTTAGGTCAGATTCTCCTCTGCCACACCAGACCACACATGGCCTCGGATTTCCTACATTTAAAAAGGTTGTTGGCAGCAACCTTTACCATTAGCAGCAGCTCACACAGTGTAGGGAACTGGCAAGTCCATGCAACAAGACAAGCCTTAAAAATGATTTATATAAAGGGATTGGGAGAAGAACAAAGAAAAGTGGGTAACAACTGTGAGAAAATTAGCACCACAGCAGTCACGATGATCTTAATTGCTTCTTTCTGTGCTGTAATTTCCAAAATTTCTATTCAGCACCAACTCTCTTATTAGAATTAAACACCATAAATATTATTAGGTTTAGCAGATTCACCATTTCTGTAAATGAGATAAAATCACCCATGAGTAGCAAGCTACTCTCAGCTGTCCAATATCTAACAGTGTTCTTGATCAGTGCTTTTCAGGTTATTGGATAATCTCATTTTTTTCCTCTCCTGATGTCCCCAACAGTACTGTTCCACCTACACTCTCATTCGTTTGGCCGAACTGGTCCTCACCCTTAACAATTTCTCCATAAAATCCTCCCACTTCCTCTAAACCAAAGGAGTAGCCATGAGCACACGTATGGGCCCCAGCTATGCCTGTCTCTTTGTTGGCTACGTAGAACAGTTGATCTTCCGTAATTACACCGGCACCACTCCCCACCTCTTCCTCCGCTACATTGCTGACTGCATTGGCGCCACCTCGTGCTCCCACAAGGAGGTTGAG
>NC_057744.1:20592922-20619874 GCF_004010195.1 Chiloscyllium plagiosum
TCAACAGTTTCCTCATTTCCCCTTCCCCCACCTCACCCCAGTACCAAACCTCCAGCTCAGCACTGTCCCCATGACTTGTCCTACCTGCCTATCTTCTTTTCCACCTATCCACTCCACCCTCCCCCTGCCCCAACCTATCACCTTCATCCCATCCCCCATTCACCTATTGTACTCTATGCTACTTTCTACCCACCCCCAGCCTCCTCTAGCTTATCTCTCCATGCTTCAGGCTTTCTGCCTTTATTCCTGATGAAGGGCTTTTGCCTGAAACGTCGATTTTACTGCTCCTTGGATGCTGCCTGAACTGCTGTGCTCTTCCAGCACCACTAATCCAGAATGTGGTTTCCAGCATCTGCAGTCATTGTTTTTACCTAGTCATATCTGTAATTTGAAGTTTCGGTGTGATTCATGAATAGTCTGAGTTAACCTGAATTGAAGATTTGCTGTTGAATTTCAATGGAGTCTTTCTGGTAAATGTGCATCATTACTTCGAGAAAGCAGGTGAATGGCACTGTCTACCCTTTCACGTTAGTTTTGTCCAAATAATCTTCCAAAGTCTCATATATCCAAATGAAGTAGCTGATTAAACATATATTGAAATAAATCCATATGATTAATAGTTGACTACCTCGATGGATTTCTGTCAATGGCTTAACATGCTTCCTCAGACTATTGTATAACAAATGAAACCAACTCATTCTTTTCCCAGTATGTTTCATTTTTAATCCATAAATGCTGTGATTGAACGAGTAACATAATACACTTGCCCTCCAAGCCACAGATCGCCTTTTCTTAATTGACACTGGGTCAAAACCCTGGAACTCCATTCTTAACACTATTGTGGATGTATCTACCCCAAGAACTGTAGCTGTTCAAGACTGCAGCTCACCATCAATTTCTACAGGCTAATTAGGGATGGACAGTAAATAATGGCCAAACCAATGATGCTCACATCCCATGAATGAACTTTAAAAATCATAGATTAAGTGATAAGATTTTTGGAATGCTGTAACTCATAGAATCCCTATAGCATGGAAACAGGCCCTTCAAGTCCAGACCGACCCTCCAACTCAAACCTATTCCCCTACATTTAGCTCTAACCTACACGTCCTTGAACACTATGGGCAATTTAGCATGACCAATTCACCTAACCTGCACATCTTTGGATTGTGGGAGAAAACCACACAGACACGGGCAGAATGTGCAAACTCCACACAGACAGTTGCCTGAGGCTGGAATCAAATCCAGGTCCCTGGCTGTATGAGGCCATAGTGCTAACCACTGAGCCACCATGCTGTCCTTACTGTTGATTATTATTAAATTAAACAAAATAATGCAACAAAGTAAGCATATGATGTAGATGGTTCTAATGATAAGCCAAATACACTTTCAATATAATGTCTCAGCACATCTGTTGCTGAAACCTTCTTCCATATTTTGAGACTCATTTATTCTGATGCAATCCTGGCTGGTCACCCATAGTCTGCCTTCCAATAACTTGAGGCTATTCAAAACCCAACTGCTGATGCCCTAACCTTCAGCAACTCCTTATCTCTTTTAGCACTTATGTACATTGACTTATTTTATTTCAATGGTCAAGCAATGTCGTGATTTTAAAATTCTCTGTTTCAAATGCCTCCATCCCAACCTATCCCATCATGTCTATAAGCTCCTTCAGCCCCATTCCCATGTGAGATTCTGCACTCCTTTAATGCTGGCCTTTTGGGGTTATATCTCCTCCACATTTTCTGGCTCTGCAATCAGTTGCCTAAGCCCAAAATTTTAGAACTCTACCCCTAAACTCCATCACCACCACCTCCCTACCCACTTTTCTCCTGTAGGGTACACCATGACACATTTTAGTCATCTGATCTGAGCTTGTATTTTATGTGCCTCTGCCATCATTTTGCAGTGACTACTTCTTCTCGTGATTGTAACAAGGTCAGTCATCTCATAGAATACGAGTTCCCTGATTGGGACTGTTAATCTAGTACAGTCGGGGAGCCTTGTTATAAAATGTTTGAGTGCCAGATACACAGACACTCTGGTGCCTGCCTTTGTATGATGCAGTACTGCAGTCAAGGACCATTCAAGTGTAAATAAAGTGACTTGTTAACAGCCTCTGTAGAATTATTTCACTTCTAAGCTATTTTCCATAATACAGGGGGTGGGTGAGTGCCAAAACAAGAAGTGCATATATAAATCAATAATTAAGAAGCAATTCAGCTTTGTAATACGCTGCCCATGCCATTATATGGTTGGCTTCAGCAAGTGGGTAAAAGTGGGAAGCCTATTCTTTTTAAAATGTATTTACAAGGTCAGGAAGGAAAACGGTAACTATTTTAGGAGAGTATCATTGGCACATTCACTCCTTACCCTTCCTAAGATGCTCAAACCTTCCCTGTCCAATGTCTCTAGCTTCGTTGGGTCCAGGTTCCTTTAAGGCCTTGGTCCTGGGCCCTTTTTGGCTTTCCAAGCAGTGCCCACAACTGAGCTCTGACCAGCAACTCTAGCGGATGAGAGCCTTTTTCCCAATCAATTTTGCTCTTGCTTTCTTTTATTTCAAATATATAATTTATTCATAAAAAATTTGATAGGTACATATAAGCGTTCTTAAAAGAGTTCTGTACCGTCTTTCCAGAGCAAAAACAAACAACACATTGGAATTTGACATTCCTCAGAGCTGCCCTGTACATGCAAACCAAAAGCATTTTCTACTCTTACAGGAAATTATTTAGATTCATTGTGAGGCAATGAAAGGATCTGACAACAGAACAGACCCTCAATATAATTGGCAGAGAGACCGTATACAGCATCCACACCCTATTATGGTGTGGAGTTGTGGCTGATCTTTTTCTCTTCAAATGAGTTGGAGAGAGGGGTTAGAGTCAAAGTAGTCTTTTTCCCATAAAATTCAGCCTTGGAAATCTCCTGATGTGGCTCAGTGTCAAATTTTGTTTTACTGCATTTTTGTGAAGAGCCTTGGGCTATTTCATAATGACAAATTCAATATGTGAATATTAGTTGTTGTTATGGTTATATAGGTAACAGAGTTTTTTTTGTCTTGGAAATTATTGTGAATTTGAGTAGAGTTTAGGAGTTCCAACAGGCTTATGACAAGAACTCAGTGCACTTAGGTCAGCTCAATTGAAGGTTAAATCCTGAAATTAGACCCCAGTTCAATTCCTTCAACCTGGAATGTGTTTACTAGAGGAACAAAAAGGCTCCAGCCTCACAGCGTTCACCTTTCTTAAAGCCTGCAAAATGATGTTCTTGTCTCTGACAGTCCACATTAATCATAGTCTCAGAGTGCTTTCATGTTTGAGTTTATTGATGTTAATAAAGTTACAGATTGGTGGAACAGCTTATTTAATTTCTCTTTGGAGTAAAAATATCATCTAACCAGAAACAGAAGACCAGATGCTAAATTTTCACAAAATCCAGACAATTGTCTACCACATGAACATTATGCGTATCAGGGAAACTACACTTACAGCAAAATAACTTAATTACATCACTAGATAAATGCATTGCTGACTACCACCGTGAGCAAACTGGGAATATTTCAAGTTTCGCAATAATATTTCTAGCCAAATGAGTACAAACCACATTAGTGAAGAACCTATTGCAAAAATCATTACTTCTCAGAAGCAGATAAATGCAGCCAACTATTTCAGAATAGAGGTTTGTACAGAAATACCATTTACATCATGCAACGGTTGGGAATTCATCATAGAAAACACATTTAGTTCCAAGTGTCTAGAATTTCACTATTTTCAAGGAATGTTAAAAACAAAGGAAGTATCAATTTACAAGGAACTTCCTCAGGAATAGCACAAAGCAACATGGAGATATCAATCAAAATGCAAAAAATTCTGAATTAATGCTCAAATCAGTATAGGGAACCATTACATAATGATGTCAATGAAGCATTATGATTTCAAGGCCTAACTAAAACTTTAAGCTCACAATCTTGGCAGTCAGCAGATTATTGAGGGAGCCTGCGTTTCATATGACTATTAATCTCAGGCCCTCTCAACGCTCTAAGAATGTATAAGATCCTGCAACACTACCCTAGAGACCAGAAGAGTAGTCAACTTCTTCAACCAATGTTGTGACCAATGTTTAACCCTCAACCAAAATCATTGAAAGAGAGAATCTGATCATTTACCTCATTGCTTTTTGTGAGATTCAGGTGTACTCAATTTCCTTATGTAATGTTAGCAACATTTCAAAAGTTCTAAGTTGGCTCTGAAATGCTTTACCAATGCACTGGCTGTAAAAGGGGTTATATAAATTCAAGTAATCTTCCTCATGGTTCACCAAGTATAAATATCAAAAGGATAAGTGAATAGAATTTGGAATATTTTTATAAATTAAGAAAGTCTACTAAACTTAATAAGAAGTGCTGATTTTTATTTATTCGATGGTGAGATATTCCCATTCATAACTGAGATACACATTTAAAATAAATCACAATTATCAGAACTAGAATTTGCAATTACATTGAGTAATGGTGTTACATCTATGATGTACCGGTGGTGTTCCGGGAGTTTATTTCTGCTACCCTTTAAATCACACCCCATGTAAAAGTGAAAAGTATGCTTGATGAAATATACACTGCCACAAATAGCCTTGAGACAGAATCCCCTGAGGTCTTGCTCATCATAGCCAGTGACTTCAACCAGGCCAACCTCAACAATGTGCTACCAAAATGCCACTAGCATGTGTCCTGTCCCACTAGAGACCAACCAGCCTGGACCATTGCTACACAACCATCAAAAACACCCACTGCACCATTTCATGCCTGCATTTCAGACATGAGGCTGTACTCCTTCTCCTGGCTTACAAGCAGAAACTGAAGTGTGAGGATCTGGTACAGTGAGTCATACTGTGCTGGTCGGAGGTAAGGGATAAGTTCCTACATGACTGCTTGGAGTCGGTGGATTGGTCCAAATTCAAGAACTCAGCAGCCAACCTAAATGAATATACCACTACCATAAGAGATTTCATAAAAATGTGTGTAGAAGACTGCATACCAAAGACGTTAATCCAAGTTTTCTCCATCCGAAAACCATGGATGATCCAGAAGATCCACTCCCCATTGAAGTCCAGGTCTGAGGCATTGAAGTCCAGGTCTGAAGCATTGAAGTCAGGTGACCTTGACCTATACAGGAAATCTAGGTATGATCTTCACAAAGCATTCAAGGATGCCAAGAGACAATACCGGACTAAACTGTCCCAGACTAATCACACAAATACACATCGACTGTGGAAAGGCTTACATGCTACAACGGGCTACAAAGTGAAGTTGAGTGATGACAATGCATCTCTCCTCGATGAGCTCAATGCATTCTACGCTCGTTTTGAGCAGGAGATCAGTGAAATTATGTCACCTGCACTGACAGTTTTGGGTGCACCTGTCCCCAAAGTCACCATTGCAGACATCAGATCAGCCTTCTTGACAGTGAACCCGTTGAAAATGATTGGCCCAAACGAAGCCCTAGGCCACGTACTCAGATCCTGTGCACACACCAGCTGCAGGGAGTATTTGCAGACATATTTAACCTCTCCTTAATCCTATGTGAGGGTCCCACCTGCTTCAAAAAAACCACTATCATCTCGGTGCCAAAGGGAAATCAGACAGCCTGCCTTAATCACTACCACCCAGTGGCTGTGACATCCATCATTATGAACTGTTTCAAGACATTAGTAATGGCACACATCAAATCCAGCCTCTCAGATTGCCTTAATCCACAACAATTCACGTAGCATCACAATAGGTCCACAGCAGACACCAGCTTCCCAGCTCTATACGCATCCCTGGAACATCTTGATAACAAGGCCATCTACATCAGACTTCTATGTTTTGACTTTAGCTCCACCTTCAACACCATAATTCCAACAAAATTGATCTCCAAATTCCAAGACCTAAGAGTCTGCTCCCCACTCTGCAACTAGATATTCCACTTCCTGACCAATAGGCTACAGTCAGTAAGGATATGCAACAACACCTCCTGTACAAGAATCCTCAACACAGGTGCCCTGCAAGGTTAGATACTCAGTCCCTCACTCTACTGCTGACTGTGTGGCCAAATACTGCAAACTTGCTATACTGCAAGTTTGCTGATGACGCTACTACAGTAGGTCAGATCTTAAACAAAAACGAGACAGAGTATAGGAAGGCGGTAGACAGTTTAGTGACATGGTGTAAAGACAATAATCTCTCCCTTAATGTCAGCAAAATGAAGGAACTGGTCATCAACTTCAGGAAGCAGAATAGAGGACATGCCCCTGTCTGTATCAGTGGCGCTGAGGTGGAGGTGATCAAGAGCTTCAAGTTCCTAGGAATAAATATCATCAACGATAGATCCTGGTCCATCCACATTGATGCTCCAGTCCAGAAAGCAGACCAATGCCTCTGCTTCCTCAGAAGGCTAAGGAAATTCTTACTAATTCTTATAGATGCACGATAGAAAGCAACCTATCCAGATGCATCACAGCTTGGAACATCGACTGCCTGCCTAAGATCGCAAGAAGTTACAGCTCAGTCCACCACAAATGCCAGTCTTCATTCCGTTGACTCCATCTATGCTTCTCACTACCTTGGGAAAGCAGCCAACATAATGCAAGACCCCTCCCACCTCAGTTATACTCTCTTCCGCTCTCTTCCATAGGGCAGAAGATACAAAGGTTTGGAAGCAAGTACCAACAAGTATAAGAACAGCTTCTTCCCTGCTATTATCAGGCCTATGAATGGACATCTCATATATTAGAGTCGCACCTTCTCTGCAGGTGTATGCAGAATATTCTGCATTCAGTTTTATTACCCTGATATACTTCTATAGGAAATGATTTGTCTGGATAGCACACAAAACAATGCCTTTCACTATATCTCAGTACATGTGACAACAATAAATCAAATCAAATCAAAGCAAAGCAAATGAAATAGTATCATATTTACAATTTCCTTCCCATATGACACCCCAGAACCCAGCTGAGGCAGAGAACAAGCAATATACACCAATATCCACTGTAAATGTGTAACCTGCTACCAAACCTTCTCCACCAACAACTCACATTTAGGTAACACTTTGAACATAATTAAACATTCCAACGTAGGTCAACCATGCAAATAATGCAAACCTTGAGTTAGATGCTAAAAGACCTGTCAAAAGGCATGGGTTGAATTGTCCATGAACCTTTTCTCTTTCCTGTCTTTTGATTTTTGTCTCCCTTGACAGCAACATAAAGATTGAGAACTCCTGTGAAAATATTGCAATTTGGTTAATTTTGTAATTTCCCATTTGTCATACATAAAATGGAGACCTCCCATAGAGATAATTAATCCTTCTTTATTTCATCTTCAGTTTAAAATTAATTACCAAGCCAAAAGTAAAATAATTTGCATGACTCGGAAAATTGGAATTTGTGTCATTTTTATTTTTCAGTAAACCTGGAATTAAAGCATCAATGTCTCATTCAATCTGCAAACCTCCTAATGCTATAGAAAGAAGATTGTATTTTTGGAAGTAAAAGTAATGTGTCATCGGGTTGAAAATAGCACAATTGTTGGTTGTTCATCCAGTTCAATCACATTTGATCACCAATGCACTGATCTACCCCATTTTAAAAAAATATAAACCCCAACAGTGTCCTAACAATCTGACTTTGGTGTAAAGTTTTACAATATTGAGTATACTAGGACTGTTACCTGAAGTACATTTGGTTGTATGTTAAATGTTAATGTGTAAAGATCAAAAAGTCAGGATACCTGTGAGTGATTTATAACTAATGAATCATTTTTGATATTTAGCCATGCACTGTTATGATATTGGACGTTCCGTTGTCCACTGTCATAATGGAGCTCCAGGCATAACCATCAATTTTAAACAAGTGAGCTAAAAAGAAAAAAATAATTTCCTGTTATGATATTAAGTATTTCTACACCAACACTGGAAGAGTACTATATTGATCACAGCTATCATAATGCTTTTATTGTAGTACACAACTGATGTTTGCATATCACTATTGTCAAAGTTAATTTGTTACCCCGGTACAAAATGATTCGCCCTCCTGTAGTTCTTCCAAATGGCACTATTTTGAAAATGAACAAAAAATATTTTTAATAAACAAAAAGACCTTGATACAGCAGCAAGAGGAAGATGAAATTATCCGGTTTCCTGTGTAAGACAACTATGGATGAATTTTCTTACCCTACCTTTTCAAGTTTGAATAATTTAGTACTTACGCAGGGCTATAACCAGATAAAGAGCAGAAGTTAATTACCACACCGTCTGTCAATCTAATACGACATATTTGAGTGCTAATTCAGTGTCAAGACAAAATTAAATCACAACATCTCAGCTACAATTCAGCCAGAAGCACTATTCCTGCATTGAGGTTTTTAATTAATTAAATTGCAATGTGAACAATTAATCAAAGTAAGTGTAAAAACATCAGAAACTTGAACCAAAATGCTGGAAATATGCAAGCTACTTCTCCAACAAGGATTAATGGCAGGTTAACATTCTGAGTATTATGCTTCATCAGGATTGAAAATGAAACAAATGTCACAGATATTAATGCATCAAATCTTCAATTTGCTAAAGAATTAACTTGCAAAATATTGTCATAAAGGCATACATTCATCTTTTCCCTTGTTATTAAATTGAGGCCAAAAGATTATATCAAACAAATTGCAAGCACATACATGGTTTTAAATATCAAAACAGGTCGAAAATAAATTAGCAAGGAGTTGACACGGGCACAACGTGCAGTATACAGCATTTAAGTAAATAATAAATATTTATAGTTGCCTTCAGAAAGTACATTGATAAAACAATTATTATGCAGGATTAGCTCTATTCTCAATGTCTCCTCCTCCAAAACTTATTTAGTACCACTGTTGCCTGTTCACATGACTACTTCTCATGCCAAACAGAACTAGCAGCTGTCAGCACTGCAACAATATGGTTTTTGCTGATATTTACAAATTCACTGAGTATAACAGTAATGTTGGATATACATCTTTTAAGACACAATGATCAAATTTAATCTTAATCACAACAAAATATACAGTAATTATATTAACTCAAAGTTTAATATCTTAAAATATTCTAAAATGTAGATTGCTATGTGATGCACTCTCAGAGTTGTTCATAATGCTGTACAAGGTTTCTTAATCAGTGAGGGTAGATTTGCCACCACCATTCTCCTTTTAGATTAGGATGTACAGGGTTTACACTGACTACTGATGTAAAGCAAAATGACTAGGTTGACTAATGCAAAGAGGCTTTTTATCTTCAACAAGGAGTTGTATGTTGTATGATAGCTATCAGGTACAAGGTACATTGGTATGCTCGACACTGTCACAAAGGCTATGAGGAGACCTCGACGGTGGGTCGAGCTCAGTCCACCACAAATGCCAGTCTTCCTTCCAATGACTCCACCTATGCTTCTCCAATCCAAATTTTATTACATCAGCATTTGGGTGATGTTTAATGTACTGGTCAGCCTTTTCTGAACCAAACCCACTTTAGAACAACTCCCTCATGGTTGTTCCCATTATTAGCATTTATACATTCACGTAGATAAGTACAGGTACCATTACCCATTTCCCCCCAAGTCTCTGAATTCACAGATTTGGGTAGTCTGGACTTTTCACTATTCTGCCCAAAATGCACATTCTTTAGACGTGGAAGATTGGTTGGTCTATGCTTAAGCACTGTTGAATTTGATTCTGTAAGACCTGGAAATCCTTTAAACAGGAGGACCTCTTACCTTGCATGTCCTTTGCAGAGGGTGTTGTTCTTCCTGAAGCAAGCAAATAGTGCACAGCATCATCTGGAGGACCCTTAATCTCATGAATATCCATCATGGAAGACACCTTCCCTATTGGAATAAGTATATTCTTACTTTCAGTTTCCTGGATCCCTGCACCAGGAAATTTCTCCATGACCGTGTCCTATCTGTGTATACTGGTCACCCCATCACAATGGTGTCTTCCGTGGAGTTGTACTCAGTCCAATTTCAATCTGTGCAAACAAATATTTATTCTCAATCTGCTAGTCAAACTGTGCTGAAGTATGGAGACTGGCACTGTATTTGCTTTCCTGCTGAACTCAACATGTTGACTTCTTCAGTCATAGAACTTAAGGGATTACTTCTTACTGAGCAAGGTCTCTGTCACTGCCACTGTCAATTGTTCCTTGGCAAGAAGAGTTTTTATGTCAATGGACAGCTTATTAATATTAAGTTTCATACGAGGTGAGTGTCACTATATTATCAGATTGTATACCATCAGTGAGGAAACAGAGGTTACTGCCTATATCAATGTAACTAAATGGTCCAGGAGTTATAGGTCTCATTTTTGAAGATATACTGCCAACAGCTCGACAACACAAGGGAATCACAGTGTAGACAAGGTATACAAACATCACAGTAAAGTTAAGCACAACAAAACCACTGTCTCTCTGAATGTACTTTCCTCAAATCATATAATTTTCTAGCACGGAAGGATATCACTCAGTTCATGCTGTCAATTTAGTACCATACCCTGATTCCTTGTCCCATTATGTTATCATTATCATTTCCCAGATACCATTTGTAGCTTATTCTCACAGCTCTCTGTTGTGCATAATCTTGAATAACAAAACCAATAGCCCTTAAAACAGTCTTAAAATAGCATAATAATAAAAACAGTTAAACATTGTGTGCGCAATTAAACACAAATCTGTAATATATTATGGACTTGTCTTAACATACTTGCCAATAAATGTTACTGTGACTTTGCTCCTTCAGTTTCATCTTGTTACTATACATGGTCATTGTGCGAAATCGACTAGAGTGTGCTAAATTACACAGGCAAGTTAAGTGGCTGCAAGTTTAGACAAAGCATATACAGCACTGACACTTACAAAATCCCAGAGCTGCTATGACTCCAGAAACGATGTTTACTTCACCGGTCTAATAGTAATTTTGACAAATGAACAGAAAAACCGTGTGACATAACTTAGACAAATGAAATCAAATCTTTTTAGGTTGATTCCTAAGGCAGTCGCAGACAGCTCTGTAAAGAAAGCTGCTGCATTGAGTTCTGTTAAGCCTCTAGCACATTCTGTACTCTTGCAAATATCTGAAAATGGCAGGAAGAACAAATGATCCATTAAGCGTGCCTCGTAACAGTGGAACATTCACCTCTATCATTCGAGACAAGATTTATGGTTAATGCTTCCCTGATCGTATGATGACTACAAATGGCTTTCTGCTTTTGTGATGAGAAGCATCAAAGCACAGAAAGCATGACGGGTTTCTATGAAGAACAGAATCACTGTCATTGGCAACAGATTTTAATGAAGAAGGTACAGTACAGTGCAACAAATATGTCTGCTAAGTGAACTAAGGCCTTGGGTTATAGTGTATGAATCAATTATGCATAGCAAAAATAGATAATTAAAAGCAAAATACTGCTGATGCTCGAAATCTGAAAAAAGAGCAAGAAATGCCGGCAAAACCGAGCAGTATTAGCAGCATCTATTGAGAGAAAAAACATGTCAATGTTTCAAGTCCAATATTAAAGTTATTTAAAACTATCAAGGTCTGGAAATTATGATTTTAATGTAGTTGACAGAGGAGGAGGACAGACAAATCCCATCATCTTTTGTTATGGGCACCTTTACCATCTGTTCCACTCGCTCCTCCTCCTGCCACTCCATCAACAGCATAAAACCCATTATTTTTCAGCCCCTTTCAGTTCTGAAGAAAGTCATATCACAGTCAAAATGCCAACTCTGTCTGTCTGTCTGTCTGTCTCTCTCTCTCTCCCCACAGATGTTGCCAGACCTGTACAGATAGAGTGTAATTAAGTATTATTCACATCATCAAAGATAGAACTAAGAAAAACACTCTCCTTGTGTAAAGCTTGATATGTCTTAATCTGGAATAACGGGATCCTTCTTTCCATTTTACATCTGGGCATTAAACAGCCTTGCAGTTTCCGTGCCCATGACAGAAAACATACAGTTTTCACTTGCAGTTTGATCCCATTATATAATGGATTTATTGAGGTCCTGGAAAAAAATCACTATGTCAGTTGTGGCTACATTTGGTAGTACTCTTGCTTCTTGAGGCAGAGGTTCCAGGTTACTTCCATTCCTGACTTGACAGAAATATTCAAGGCTGACACACCAGTACAGTATTGTGGGAGTGCTGCACTGCGGGAGGAACTGTTTTACAGAGGAGATATTAAGTCAAAGCCCTATCTGATCTGTCTATTAAATATTTCATGTCATGATTTTGAAAAAGTGTAAGAGTTATACCATACCTGATGTCCTGCCAAGCATTTATTCCTCATTAAACATCACAAAAATAGATTACCGGGTCAATGCCATATTGCTGTTGAGGAAGTAATGTGCAAGAATTGATTGCTGCATTTCACACAACATAACTGTAGTGATTGTTAACAAGGTCAGCCAGCTGGACCTCATAGAAAATGAGTTCCCTGCTGGGGCTGTTAATTTGGTCCAATCAGGGAGCTGACAGATAAGAACAAGAGTGTCCCCTCTTCTGCGGTTACGATAGAGCCGGGTGTCTCTGGAGAAGGAGCACGCGGTGTCCACCAAACCCTTGAGCTGTTTAGAGAGAGGTGGGTACCACAGCGAGTGGAGTGCATTATTTCCCCCTCCGATTCTATTTTGATTTAATCCCTGCCATCCCTTCACTGTGTGATCATGCAGCACTGCTTGTCACTGGCCACTCAGGTGTTTCCTATCATCCTGGTGGTGAAAATTGAATAAAGATTCGTGCACCTTGTGTCTTTCACTGTGTCTCACACCTGCACACACACAACAGGGGAAAAATAAAAAATACCACAGTTAGGTGTAGTGTGGGGGAAAAAAATTTAAACATAGGAGTGTCAGAGGTTCGGTTCACTCTGAGAGCTGATTCTGAAGGAGATGGAAAAAAAAAACAGGAGTGTCAGACATTCTGTTCACTCTGAGAGCTGGCTCTGAGGGAGCTAAATCAGTGTCAAGGACTCGCCCCATGTATAAATAAAGGGTGACTTGGTGACGGTATACCAGTCTCTCTGGGGGGTCAGAATAGAGCTATGAAAAAAAAGAACAAGAGTGTCAGACATTCTGATAGTCAGAGCTTGCCCAGAGGGAGCTGGACCAGTATAAGGATTTTCCACATGTAAATAAAGGGTGACTAGGTGACAGGATACTGGCCTCTGTGCAGTTATTTCAACATCTGTGACCATACTTTCAAAATGATCATTGGCTGTAAAGAGCTTTGTTCCACCCAGTTATCATGGAAGATGCTATATAAATGCAAGGATGTATCTCTAATTCAGTGGCATAATACCAGAATTGATTATTCAAAGGCTTTTAGTTAACACAAATCTTCAAAAATGTGCTACTTTCGATGCAAATCAGATACTGTTCAAATTATCACACAAAGTGCTATAATGTCACATGATCTTGCTCACTCCTCTATAACCTTATGGTAAGATGAAGTTTACGTAAGATATGTCTCAATTGGTTAGTTTCTCCTTACCTCAGCAGTGTCCATAAATATTCTGCATTAGCCTTTCTAGTTATGGAAGTTCATGCTTTTATAACATAAATGCTGTATTATTTAAGTGCTACAGATTCACTACTCCAAAACATTTTATGGTGAAAATTTCAACAGAAGAACTGTATTGCAATAACCTAGTGTACACAAAAGACAGGTTTAAGATACATGTATTTCCAAATTGTATGCTGTTCAATAAGCCTCCGATGAAATATAGTGAATTACTTGTGAAATGATATATCTTAGCGAGTCACTAACTTGATATGTATCTTTAACAGATATTTTAAACTACAATCAGTGCTTAAAGCAGCATAATAGATGTGAAAGCATAGGGTTGCCAACCGTAATTAAACATTTCTAGAGGTTTCATCACATGACTTGCCTCCATGCTCCAGACGTTGGTTCACCAATACGCCGATCTTTGTGACCCACTACCTTCCCACAGCAACTGGAAAGCGGAAAACCTATTTGTCCAATTAGTTGATGCTTTACTCTGAATGAAACAACCTTTTTTATAACATTTTCAGTACTTTTATATCTGGTAAATAAGGAGGTTCAAAGAAAATGACAAAGAAACCATAATCTGTCTGTTAGTTTGCTCGTTAAGCTTAAAGGTTTGTTTTCAGATGTTTTGTCACCATACTAGGTAACATCATCAGTGAGAGTCTCTGGTGAAGTGCTGGTGGTATATCCTGCCTCTCTATTTATAGGTATTGGTTTCTTAAAGTGGGCGATGTCATTTTCAGTTCTTTTTCTCAAGGGAAGGTAGATAGGATCTAAATCAATATGTTTATTGATGGAGTTCTGGTTAGAATGTCATGCCTCTAAGAATTCTCGTACATGTTTTTGTTTCGACTATCCTAGGATGCGTGTGTTGTCCCAGTCAAAGTGGTGTCCTTCTTTGTTTGTATGTATAGAACCTAGTGATATTGTGTTGTGACCTTTGGTGGCCAGTTGGTTTTCATGTATCCTAGTGGCAAGCTTCCTGCCAGTTTGTTTGATGTGTTTGTTTTACAGTTATTGCATGGTATCTTGTAAATGACGTTAGTTTTGCTGGTGGTATCTAATGGATCCTTTAGGTTCATTAGTCTCTGTTTAAATGGTAGCTTTGTGGGCTACCATGATGATTAGTTTGGAAGTCATTTCTGATATGTCTTTGATGTAAGGTAATGTGGCTGTAATTTTTAGTTGCGTTGTGTCCGATTGTTTGGGCTTGTTTCTGAGGAATCATCAGATTGTGTTTATTGGGTACCTGTTTTTCCTGAAAACATTGTACAGATATTTTTCTTCTGCCTTTTGTAGTTCTTGGATGCTGCAGTGTAATGTAACTCATTGAAATAATGTTTCGATGCAGCTCCGTTTATGGGTTTTGGGATGAGTGCTTTTGAAGTCAAGTATCTGTTCTGTGTTTGCTGTTTTTCTGTAGCCGATGATTTGAAGCTCTCCGTTAACTGTACATTCAATTGACACGTCTCGGAATAGGAGTCTGTTCTTCTTCTCCTCCTCTTTTGTGAGCATTATGCCTGTCAGGGGATTGTTAGTGGTGTTGTTTGTTTCCTCTAATTTGTTCCGTTTTGTGATGACAAAGGTGTTAGCTACATGGCGGACCCAAAGTTTAGGTTGCATAGATGGGAGGGCAGCTTGTTCAAGTTTCTGCATTACTGCTTCTGCTATGAGCCCTGATATTGGTGATCCCATAGGTGCTCCATTGACTTGTTTGTAGGTTCCTACCTTTGTCATTGGCAACACCTACTGGCAACATCTTCAATTAGGCGGCATGTACAAGCACTTCCCTCTCCCTCTACCACTGCCTAGAACTACTGTAGCTGCCAGTCAGCATGACTGTAAAGTGTCAGTTAGCAAAACTGGATACTCTGAGTGCTACCTACCTCCAGTCCATGAATTATGGCACAGCAGTTTTATAGGGTCTCAAGGGTAGAATTGAAAGGAAGTCTTGAGCAACAGCAGCACACACTTTGCTCATGGAACTCATAAGATCACATCTGCTGCTCTTTGCTCCATAATATTTAAAACCTTTTGGTCTCCTTACTCAAGAAAGATATAGTTGCTTTGGACAGAGTGCAACAATGATTCGCGAGACTGAATCAAAGGATCTGAGGATTATCTTATGTTACGAGATTGAGTAGACTAGTTCTTGCTTTACAAAGAATGAGAGGTGATTTAACGGACATGTCTAAAAATTCTTAAAGGGTTTGAGACAGCAGATGATGGTAGGATGATTTCCTAGCTAGAGAGTTGAGAACCAAGCTCACAATTTCAGAATAAGAAGTCTGCCACTTGAATCTGTGATGAGAAGAAATTTCTACATTAAAAGATTTGTGAATATTTTGGACTGTCTACTCTGGAAGACCACAGATGCTCAGTCATTGAAGACAGACCACGATCATTATGAGGATGTACTGGGAAGATGGAGATGACGCAGAAGACCAATCGTGACTTTCTTGAATGTCAGGTCAGGCTCCAAAACCCTACACCTGCTCTTATTTCTTATGTTATGTTCGCCACTCCTTTTCAAATGCAGTTTACTGAGAATCTATACTGATAGCAGAACAGCATTATTGAAATGCCACTGGGCAGCAAGAGATAACATAGGATCCTGAGTAACTTATATCAATGAGGCTCTGTCTCTGACAAAATCAGAGGGAAATGGGCAGCAACTAGAACCGATCAGTTCCTGTTCTGTCATGCAATGGAAGATATCATTCTCCTTATCCTGTGTTTGGTGGTGGGTTATGTAGTACTTTTTGTCAGACTGAAGAAGAAACTCAAGACTTTTGCATTCAGTACAGTCCACACAGACAAGTGAATGAAGTGGCAGAGTGATTCCACATCTGAATCTAATCTCTTGAACTGATACAAAAGAAAGAGTCCTCTTCAGTGCCAAGTGTCTAGGCCAAATGAAAAGAAGCTTTAGTCAGAATCCAGCTTTATTTTAACTAATTTGGGACTGTGTCATGTGCTCCAGACCCCATCACTGAATATTCTGCACTTAAAACACAAAGAAACATTTTAAAATGGCATAAAACAGTTAAAATTAAATCCAGTATTTCAAGCTAAATAAGTGTGAACAGTAATTATTTCATCCAAGGTGCTACAACAGCTAATTAATTTGTTTATGTGGAACTGAATGTTTTTCATCATCATCTGAATAAATTCCCTCCAATAAAACTGCTGTCTCCAACCTCGTATGAACAAGCATGGAAAACTGACTTGGCAGGTTTGGATGTCTCACATAGGGTTTCTGGTTGGGTGGGCCAGGTGTCTTTCATTGTGAAATCTAATTACTGGAGTTCTTTGACTGTAAAGGTTTGTATATCCAGGGCACTTGCTGATTGAAAGAACAAGTAACAACATGTGTGGATGTTACATGGGCCAAGAGCCTGTGTTAAACAGACTCAGAATCATCCTGACTGCTACTTCTCCTTAACAGTGAGGTAAAAGGAAAAGAGGAAACAAATGTAAAGTGCCACATAACTTCAATTGTGCCAAAAACAGTAATACTCTGATAGTAGCATTTGTCCCTACTGCTGCAAAATGTTTCAGCTGTTGATTTTTACACGGACCATCAATCTAACCAACTAGTAGTAGTCTACACATTTTTTTACAGTGCACCCCATGAATCCATCTTCCTTCCAGTGAAATATGCACAGAACAACTCCCTGGAGAATACAGTGGAGGAGAATACAGTGGAAATGCATCTGTGTGAGAAATAGCCCTATTGGCTTAATAAAGCATTTTTAAAATCAGGATTCAACCTTTTGATTACTGCAGCTATTTAATACCTATTCTGGATTGAAATTCTATATTACCATGGACAATTATGAGCATATTTGATTGTCTTTATTTACATGCTTTGTGAATTTTGCATTCAAAGTTAGCAAGGGAGTATGATTTCATGCCAAACTCACAAATGTTAAGTACAAGCCCTGGAGTCTTTTGCAGTTATATAAAAAAAATGCAAGATACTCATTACAAGATTTCCTTACTGCTATGGTGGCTACATTTCAAAAGAACTTAATTAGCTCTTAAATACCTTGTAATGTCATGAGCTTGGGAGGCACAGTTGTGTCATGTATGTGTCTTTCTTTAAAATCATAGAATCCCTGCAATGTGGAAACAGCCCCTTTGGCCCAACAAGTCCACACCGACCCTCTGAAGAATAACTCATGCAGACCCATTCCCCCCACCCTATATTTACCCCTGACTAATGCACATAATCTACACATCCTTGAACACTATGGGCAATTTAGCATGGTCAATTCACATAATCTGCGCATCTTTGGACTGTGGGAGGAAACTGGAGCACTCAGAAGAAACCCACATAGATATGGGGAGAACGTGCAAACTCCACACAGAAAGACACCCAAGGCTGGAATTGAATCCAGGTCCCTAGCAGTGTGAAGCAGCGGTACTATCTATTGAGCCACCGTGCCACTGTAACATTCATTTGTTTTTCAGTCAACTGGAATTCTTAACGCTTTTTGTCAATCTTTTGCTTATTTTCTACAACTTAAACATTCTCATCGACCTTTACAGCTCTCAAATCACTACTTAGAATAAAATGTGTGGATGGTGACCTACTTTAACAATCATGTTTCATACTCATTAGCGAAGAAAGAAGAGACAATGGGATGGGATGGATTCACATGCCAATGATCCTTTTTTACATGGAGAAATGGTTTGAAGTGGAATCTTCATTGCCTCTCAATGACATGGACCATGGTGAGAAAGTTGGGCAAACAGGATGAAATGTCCTGTGAAACCTTCTCAATGTTGAGATCAAAACATCCCAGTTCCCAACCAAATGAGCGGGAAGAGATCTATTTGAACGGATTATCACACCAGCAGGATAGATTGATAAGATGGTTAAGGAAGCATTTGGGATACTTGCCTTTATTAGTTAAAGCACTGAATAGAACAGCAGGGCCTGTAAAAAAATGTCAGCTAGATTACAGCTGAAGTATTGTGTGCTGTTCTAGTCATGATACAATGGGAAGGATGTGATTACACTAGACAGGATGGACAGGAGATTCACCAGTGTGTTGACTGTATTGGAATGTTTCAATTATGTAGAGAGACTAGATAGGCTGGCGTTGTTTCCTTCAAGCAGAGCGATCTAAAGGGGCATCTGAGGGAGCTGTACAAAATTATGACAAGCACAGATTGGGTAGATGGGAAGAGACCTTTCCCCTTAATAGAGAGGTCAACAACCAGCAAGACACAGATTTAGACGAGATTTGAGGAAAAAGATTTTTACTCAAAGGATGGGGAGTATCTGGAATTTGCTGTTCATGAAGGTGATAGAGGTGAGAGCCCCCACAACATTTAAAAGTATTTAAACAAACATTCAAAATGACATGGCATAGAAGGCTACAGAGCTGAAAATGTGTTGCTGGAAAAGCGCAGCAGGTCAGGCAGCATCCAAGGAGTAGGAGAATTGACATTTCGGGCATTTCCTGATGTCTTTCCTGAAGAAGGACTCATGCCTGAAACGTCGATTCTCCTGCTCCTTGGATGCTGTCTGACCTGTCCAGCAACACATTTTCAGCTCTGATCTCCAGCATCTGCAGTCCTCACTTTCTCCTCCATAGAAGGCTACAGACCAAGTGCAGTAAAATGGGATTAAAGTAGATAAGTGTTGATCTCTGGTGTAGACACGATATGCTCAAGACCCTCTTTCCATGCTGTAAGATCTCTGTTACATGCGACAGTGAGAGCTGTAGCATGTAAGCTTTCGCAGGACATGGATGCAGTAGCAGAAATAGAGTGAGCATGAGTTGACAGAGAGAAGGTGATGGCAACATACCTTGGTGAAGAGGAAAAGGTCATTGACCTTCTTCCTGCATTGCTGAGCACTCCTACAGACATTTCAGACTGCACTAACCTGGATGGCAAGCTCTGACCAGGCTGGCATGGCCTCGTGCCACGACCACCTCCAGCAGTTCTAGAAGTACAGAATGGACCTCCTGTGCACAACCCTATCCACCAGGACCTCCATATCCCTGACTGCTGACTGAGATGTCCATTTCATTTATCTGCCAGGTCCAGGGTATATGTCATAAAGTCATAGAGATGTACAGCAATGGAAACAGAGCCTTTGGTCCAACTCATCCATGCCGGCCAGATATCCTAAATTAACCTATTCCTATTTGTCAGCATTTGGCCCATATCCCTTTCAATGCTTCCTATTTAGATACCTATCCAGACGCCTTTTAAACATTGTAATTGTACCAGCCTCCACCCCTTCCTCTGGCAGCTCATTCCATTCACGCTCCACCCTCTGCATGAAAACATTTCCCCTTAGGTCCCTTTTAAATCTTTCCCCTCTCACCTTAAACTCATGCCCTCTAATTTTGTACTCCACTACCCAAAGGAAAAAGATTTGCCAGTTCACCCTATTCATGCCCCTCATGATTTTATGAACTTCAGTAAGATCACGTGTCAGCCTCAGAAAGTCCAGAGAAAGTTGCCCCAGCCTGTTCAGTCTCTCCACACAACTCAAACTCTCCAACCCTGGCAACATCCTTGTCAATCTTTTCTGAAACCTTTCAAATTTCACAACATTTTTCCTAAGGCTGGGAAACCAGATTTGAATGCAGTCTTCCAAAAGTGGCCTAACCAATGCCCTGTACAGCCGCAACATGATGTCCCAACTCCAATACTTAACGCACTGACCAATGAAGGCAAGCATATCAAACACTTCCAACACTATCCTGTCTATCTGGGACTCCAATCTTGAGGAACTCTGAACCCCAATATCTCTTTGTTTGGCAACACTCCCCAGCACCTTACCGTTATGTTTATACGTCCTGCCCTGATATGCCTTACCGAAATGCATATCTATCTGAATTAAACTCCATCTGCCACTTCTCAGCCCATTGGCCCATCTGATCAAGATCTCGTTGTAATCTGAGGTAACCTTCTTGGCTGTCCATTGAACCACCAATTTTGGTGTCATCGGCAAACTTATTAACATTCCTCCTATATTCACATCCAAATCATTGGTATAAATGACAAACAGCAGTGGACCCTGATCCAATTCTTGTGACACAATGTCTTCAACAGTGCAGAGGAGCTGCAGATTGCCATCACTTGACGAGGTACACAATGTACTTTTAAATATAGCACCGGTGCCAGGAACCCTGGGTATCCCAGTAGTGGTGAGTATTTCCGCCAAAGAAAAATGGGAGAATCAGGCTAGAATTGGCCTAGTTAATGAGACATGTTTGGAATGATAGCACAAGAAAACTTGCTAGGCCACACAGTGGAAATCCCTTCATGAAACTCAACAAAAATTATATTTAATTGATTTCTGGTAAGATTCAGTCCTCAGTATGCATTGATTCCTCTCCAATATATGGGCTGTGCTCAGAATCAGAAAACTGTTGTAATAAACTAATGTAATTATGGATATAGCCTGTACTATACTGATCAGTGCTATGATGGAATTAAAATTAAGCAGCTAGCTGTTTTTGGAAATGTTTAATTAGCTGTTCAAGGTTGATGTGTAGTAGGAATATTAACAAATTCTAATTTAGTTAGTCAAACAGAAACTAAGCAACATCACCAGTCTCTGTGTAGAGAGTCAACTAAATAGATCACTTCCACTGTTCTCTCCCGAGTACCAGCTGCTCCTCCTTTGGAAATAGTTATTTTTATTCAAACCATTCAGACATGTTACGATATATTTGAGTTACAGGTAAGACCTAATACAGACTCTTTAGGCTAAGAACTAGAGACAATACCATTGTATCACAAAAAACCTGTTGTGGTCTGTGTCTTTATATCCAGGCATCACTTGTTTCCTTTCTATACTTAATTCCTTATGATATTAACAAGGAAACCTTTCCGATGAAAAATCCAAAGTAGCAAAGGTATCCAACTTTATTCAAATAAATTTAATTATGGATCATCCCTAAATTTTGTATTGGTTCATTTGCAGTCTGAAGACAGACGATAACCTTTATATCATTATTAATCTGTATTTGGTCATATGTGGCAGAATTTCAAAGCTTGCAGATGCCACAAGACTCAGAATGGAGTAAACAATGAGGATTTCAGAGGAGCACGAACAGGATGTAAATGGTCTGACCCATGAGATGAAACCTATTGCAGTGAACAGTGATAGTATTCAGTTGGGTAACAACAGAGAAGAGTCAATATAAACTAAATGGTACAATTTGTAATGAGGCATAGAGAGATAGGGGTAGGAGTGGATATGTGTAATATAAAAACCCTTCGAAGGTGCAGGACAAGCTAGTAAAACTGGAAAAAGATAAACAGGATTCTTGGCCTCATAGGTAGAGCCAACAGCACAAGAGAAAGGTAGTTCATGAAGAAATGTTAGTAGACCCAGTTGAAGAATAACAATATCTTAGAAATTATGCAGAAGAGATTTATTAAAATGGGACCAAGTGTAAAATGCTTCAATGATGTAGAAAAATGATTGGAAGACAGAAGGTTGAAGAGAGATGAGGAATTCAAAATTATGAGGGGTTTTGACAGAGTAAATGAGGAGAAACTATTCAGAATGATGCATAATTGGATGTCTCAACTTTAAAAGAATCGTCAAAAGAATCAGTTCCATTTGGACTTTTTTCTTTAGCAAAGCCATGGAGAAGTAGTAAAGAAGTGGAACTATTCAATGAGACAGCATAGGCCTGATGGGTCAAATGCCCTCGCTGTGTGATGTATTACATGGTGATTCTATTATAGGATAATCCTACTAATTAATTATGCAGTCCTCATTAATTGAGTATAATGAAGCTGGATTGTAAAACATTGACCAAATTTCCCAAACAATTGCTGTAATTTAAAGGCCAAGTTTGATTGAGTCCTGGACAGAGTTAATGTTTCTTTTATATATTGGACCACCACCATCAAATAAAGTAAACATTAGATAAATCCAGAGAAAACTAAAATAATCAAATATACTTCCAGTTAATTCTGCAGTTTGAGTGGCGAGTACAGATGATCAGGATTTATGCATCTAATTGTTTCCTGAAGTATGGATAGTTATCAAAAACTGGTTCTGGGAGCTTTAAACCAATAAGGATTGGGCACTATGCTGATGGAAACTGATGAACATTTATGACCTGTTTGCACTGGATGGAGAGACATGGGAGAGCAAGACTTCACTTGAATCTTCTCTATTCAAGTTGAAGTTCTGTGTGAACTGAAATCTCTGTGATCTGTTATGCAGCCTATCTATCATCAGGTAGCTTCTAACCCTGTAAATTACAGAATAATGCAGTGACTTGAAGCAAAGTTATTTAAAGCCAAGTGAAACAGAGCCATGCTTTACAGTTTTATTTTGTCCAAAAAGACAGATTTATCTTTTCATTTGTTCATTTGAATTGTTGCGTTAATGGAAGTAATGATGGTTCTACTTGAACTATTCTTGATTAGCTCCTATTGAATAATGGATTTTCTTTTGAATTAGTTTTGCTTGGCTGGGCAATCTCAGCTCTTGTCCAAGCAGCTCCTGAAAAAAACATTCTGTGATAAACAGCTACAAATTGACCACTACCTAACGGGAACTCAAAACTGACTGAGAATCAAACACCAACAGAAACCAGTTGCCATAGGAAACTCCAGGGAAGATCAAGGATTGATATTGCTGTTCCCTGAATTTGTGAGGGAAGTTTCTTTTCTTTAACAAGGACAAATTCTATTGATTCTGTGGGTCTTGCTTTGAAATGTGCCTTAACATTTGGAAAGGTCATTGCCCACTGCAGATCTGCATTTATGATTTGTTGAGTGGTTGGTTAAATATATAGACACATTTCCCTGTAAGTTTCAGGTGTTGAATGTATTGAATATAAACATTTGTTGTATCAGATACAAGGCATGTACAGACTCAATACAGAAACCTAAAAATATTTTTCTGTAGCTTGTAGACCATGTCCATTCCCCAGCACCAATGGCTTGTGAGGGTTTCTTCATTGAAGTCAAAGGGGAAATACCTGAATACATGTTTTTAGCCCCAGGATTCAAAAATGCACTATAACATGTTGAGTGGGGGTTCTAGGACCATGGCAAACCTTGTGCTGCATAATCACTGAGTCTGGACAGTCTGGAGCTCTGCACCAGACCAGACTACAATATGGACATGAACTCACAAAATAGTTAGATTCATTTTCATCTAATGTAACTACTGATCAGAGTCTCGAACATAGAGTCATTGTACAGCATGGGAACAGACTCTTCGGTCCAACCCGTCCATGCCGACCAGAAATCCCAACCTAATTTAGTCTCACCTGCCAGCACCCGGCCCATACCCCTCCAAACTCTTCCTATTCATATACACGTCCAAATGCCTTTTAAATGTTGCAATTGTACCAGCCTCCACCACTTCCTCTGGCAGCTCATTCCAATCACGTACCACCCTCTGCGTGAAAAGATTGCCCCTAAGGACCTTTTCATATCTTTCCCCCCTCTCACCCTAAACCTGTACCCTCTAGTTCTGGACTCCCTGACCCCAGGAAAAAAACTTTGTCTATTTACCCTATCCGTGCCCCTCATAATTTTGTAAACCTCTATAAGGTCATCCCTCAGCCTCCGACGCTCCAGGTAAAACAGCCCCAGCCTGCTCAGCCTCTCTCCGTAGCTCAAATCTTTCAATCCTGGCAACATTCTTGTAAATCTTTTTTGAACCCTTTCAAGTTTCACAACATTTTTCCAATAGGAAGGAGACCAGAATTGCACACAATATTCCAACAGTGACCTGACCAATGTCCTGTACAGCCGCAACATGACGTCCCAACTCCTGTACTCAATACTCTGACCAATAAAAGAAATCATACCAAACATCTTCTTCACTATCCTATCTACCTGCGAGTCCACTTTCAAGGAGCTATGAACCTGCACTCCAAGGTCTCTTTGTTCAGCAACACTCTCTAGGACCTTACCATTAAGTGTGCTAAGATTTGCTTTCCCAAAATGCAGCACCTCTCATTTATCTGAATTAAACTCCATCTGCCACTTCTCGGCCCAGTGGCCCATCTGGTCAAGATCCTGGTGTAATCTGAGGTAACCTTCTTCACTGTCCACTACACCTCCGATTTTGGTGTCATCTGCAAACTTACCAAATGTACCTCTTATGCTCTTATCTATGATCACCAGATACAGAAGCATATTTATATATATTAAAGTGTTACTTCGAAGTTTAAGCCTAAAGACAGTCCTTGACTTTGCCTTTCCCCAATCAGTCTGTGTGTAAAGAATCCAAACTCTTCGTGAGGCAACAAACCACACAATAAAGGATAAGATTATGGTGAGCTTTTGTTAATGAGATGTATGAATGTACATGTCTTATGAACCATAGCACTATTCAGCTGTAATAGCATATGAACTGATATGATATGCAGAACAACCAACCACAATATAACATTATGTGGATTATAGAAAAGAGATGGTTTAATTATATATTATAAATTACAAGAAATATGGAGTAGATCAGGAGAGAAATAGAGTAGTCTGTTCTGAGCATTAACTCTGGATGTCCCTCCCTAATGGCACTGTGGATCAACTGCAGCAGTTCAAGTGGCAGCTCACCATCATCTTCTCAAAGGCAACTAAGAATGGGCAATTAATGATGGCCAGCCAACGGTGCCCACATTCCACAAATGAATTTTTAAAAACTCCTAATTGGCACAATAATTTGTCCCTAAATTCATTATTTCAGCTTTCGTTAACAGCTCAAATGAGGAACTTTATCAAGCTTGCTTATCAGTTAAAACCATCTCAACTCTGTTTATATTGTGGTCAGCACAACTTCAATTAACAAAAGCAGCTGTGAACATTATTTGTTAAATAAAAGATTGACTGTTGGAAATTTGAAGTAATCAAAATAAAGCATTGAAGCATTTAGTTTCAAAATATTTTGTTTATTGGCAGTGGATTAATAACTTTGAAAACCATTGTTTCTAAACTGCTGTGGTAAGCATTGTGAATTGATTGCCATTGATAAAGCTTGTTTAAAGTGTAAAAATAGACTGCCTTTCTTTCACATACAGATAACGCTTCATGAATATACTGAAGTATGTGCAGTAATTGAAAATCTGACACTGATTCTATGTGGAGAAGAGTAATTGATGAAGCATACAATAATCTAATTCCATTGTGCATTGCACAGGATGGAAAGTGCCAGCTGATAAATCCAGATTATGGAGTTTTTCTTTTTGCACAGAATATTTCAAAATCAATAAATGGCTAAAAATGGAAATCTTCCAACATTAGAAGACAACCTATTTAACTGTTTTTTCAGCAAAATGAAACTGAATAACTCTAGTAGCTGCTCTAATTTGTCAGTAATTGGCATTAAATTGTCAGTCTCTCAAAAGCAGTTGCTGCAGAAAATAGCAAGATGTCACACTGTGGATTGGAGATGACTACAGGTTGTGCTTTAATACAATTGTCTAAAACCATTTCAAAACATTAGTTATTAGTATAAGAAGGAATGAAATAATCATATATTTTTATTTGGCTCATTACAATGTAACAATAATGGTTCTCTGTCTTGAACAATGATGATGAAGTCTTAATGGAACCAACTACAGAAATAGCTGAATCTAGAGAATGGGCAGATGGATTGCTATACATGGATGAAATTGCAAAATTACTAAAATATCTTGAAGAGGCAAATAAAAATACTTTTAAAAATTAAATGATAAAATGAATTTTATCAGAAGGAATATCTATCACAAAACATGCTTTCTAATTTATTTGTCATCTGTGACACAGAGACTGATTTCCCTGTTGTTTATATGCAAAAGGATTTTCCATTTCCTTGCACTAATTCTGTCAGTTAGCAGGTGTGTGCTCATTCGTACCATTTTAATGATTAGAAACAGAGCTTATGCACTCCATATGGGCCATTCTCATACCTATAAATGGCTTTAATCAATGGCCTTTAACTTTGGCTTTAAAATGTTACCATATTTAGTCACATATCAGCAACTCATGAGCTGCCCCCCCAAACTCAAGGCCTAATTGTGAGCATTTTTTTTAACTGTACTAAAAACTTTACTGAGACTTACACCAATTTGTGCACTGAACAAATTCTGTCCTACATTTACGCAAACATGATAGATTATATTTAGAAAATATAGAGTCATAGAGTCATTGAAATGTACAGCATGGAAACAGACCCTTCGGTCCAACTCGTCCATGCCGACCAGATATCCCAATCCAATCTAGTCCCACCTGCCAGCACCCGGCCCATATCCCTCCAAACTCTTCCTATTCAAATACCCATCCAAATGCCTCTTAAATGTTGCAATTGTACCAGCCTCCACCACATCCTCTGGCAGCTCATTCCATACACGTACCACCCTCTGCGTGAAAAAGTTGCCC
>NC_057744.1:20620368-20655307 GCF_004010195.1 Chiloscyllium plagiosum
TTCATCTTAAAAGAACGTGCAAGGGAAAGAGCGTGAGAAAGAGAGACCAAGAAAGAGAGAGAGAGAGCTAGAATAAGCTAGAATAAGAGAGAGAGAAAGTCAGACAGACAGAGTGAGAGAAAGCGAGTGAGATAGTTAGGGCGAGTGAGTGCAAAAGTGAGTGCGAGTGAGTGGCTGGAAGTAGGCAGCTGTCGAGAATGTGGTGTTGGAAAAGTACAGTAGGTCAGGCAGCATCAGAGGAGGAGAATCGATGTTTCAGGCATAAGCCCTTCATCAGGAATGAGACTTGTGGCCGGGGGGGCTGAGAGATAAATGGGAGGGCTGGGGGTTGGGGGGGAAGGTAGCTGGGAAAGCGATAGATAGATGAAGGTGATAGGGAAGGTGATAGGTTGGGGTGGGGGGTGCAGCAGATGGGTGGGAAAGGTGATGGACAGGTCAGAAGGGCGGTGATGAGTTGGAGGCTTGGAACTGGGATAATGTGGGGGAAGGGGAAATGAGGAAATTGTTGAAATCCACATTTATTCCATGTGGTTGCAGGGTCCCAAGGTGGAATATGAGGCATTCTTCCTCCAAGCATCGGGTGGTAACAGTTTGGTGGTGGAACCGGCCAGGACACTATGGCTGAACACTTCAACTCCCCCTTCCACTCTGTCAAGGTCATGCAGGTCCTGGGCCTTCTCCACTGCCAAACCGTTACCCCCTGACATCTGGAGGAAGAACACCTCATATTCCACCTTGGGACCCTGCAACAGGACAAATGTGGGTTTCAACAGTTTCCTCATTTCCCCTCCCCCCACGCTAGCTGTGTTGCAATTATAATGAGGAGAATGTTTTGGTTATGATCATAGTGAAAATTAACAATGAATATTTAACTTTTACCATTTGACTTTAATGCATGAGACTTTCATGGACTAAAAGTGGCATTATGAAATGACACTAGTGACCTTAACTTGTTGCTGTGATCACTGACAAAACCCACATGGCTGTTACCATTTTACTGAAAAGGCACAACTCAATGAGGCATCCCTTCTTTTACTCACATTTGTATAATAAATTTGAATATTGAAGGATAAAGTGTTGCCTACAACTATCCAGCTTGAAATAAAACATTGACACAGATACCAGAATCTGCCAAAGAATGATATATCAACAGAAGACTTTGAGCAACAAAGCAGAAATAAGTATCATGGATTGCTAACAGCATTTGGTAAGAGCATTCCTATGGAAAATGCACCAGATAGATGACAACTGACAGCTCAATGTCAAATTTTGTTCACATTTTAAACAAGACTTGTTAACTGCCATTTATCTTGTTGAGTTTAAATAGGCACAGTGCATGAATATGTTCTTTTAGTCTACAAAGATAAGGTCCTGGGGAGTGTTGTGGAACAAAGAGACCTTGGAGTGCACATTCATAGTTCCTTGAAAGTAGAGTTACAGGTAGAAAAGATAGTGAAGAAGGCATTTGGTATGCTTTTCTTTATTAGTCAGAGCATTGAGTATAGAAGTTGGGGGGTCATGTTGCAGGTGTACAGGACATTGGTTAGGCCACTTTTGGAATATTGCATGCAATTCAGGTCTCCTTCCTATCGGAAGGAGGATGTTGTGAAACTTGAAAGGGTTCAGAAAAAAATTTACAAGGATGTTGCCAGTGTTGGAGGATTTGAGCTACAGGGAGAGGCTGAATTGGTTGGGGCTGTTTTCCCTGGAGCATCAGAGGCTGAGGAGTGATCTTATAATGGTTTATAAAATCATTAGGGGCATGGATAGGATAAGGTGACAAGGTCTCTTGAAGCATGGCTTTCCAAACGGAACTCTCTAAACAAATACATTGACTTGGACCCCACTTACCACCCCCTGAGAAAAAGAACAGGAAATGACATCACTCCAGGAAATGATGTCACCACCAGAAATGACATCGCTAACCCAATGAAACCCAAACATATAATTAGAAAGCAGGAAATACCAGCAGTACTTGTTCCGGAGACTCACTGAAGATGTTATAGTTGGGTGATGAAATGTCTGAAAATGAACCTTCCAGCTCAGCAAGCAAATCTACATCCAGAACCTCAACCTGAGCAACAAATCTTCTCAAAATTTGCTAAGACAATGTCTTTTCCCTGGGATGGGGGAGTCCAGAACTAGAGGGCATAGGTTTAGAGTGAGAGGGGAAAGATATATAAAAGGAACCTAAGGTGCAACTTTTTCACAGAGAGGGTGGCGCCTGTTTGGAATGAGCTGCTGTAAGAATTGGTTGAGGCTGGTACAATTAAAGCATTTAAAAGTCATCTGGATAGGTAGGGTTTTGAGGGATATGGGCCAAGTGCTGGCAAATGGGACTAGATTAGGTTGGCATATCTGGTCAGCATTGACGAGTTAGACCAAAAGGACTGTTTCTGTGCTGTATATCTCTATAACTCGAAGCAAGTTACTAACTACCCAACCAGCCTAAACTTGCAAAACACAAAAAGTTACGATTCTACAATTAGACAACATGCACAATATAATCACAAGCTGAAAGAATTACACTAAGAACCAAATTAAAATTGAGAATTGGGCTCACAGTTTTAGTGCACCTCCCTTTACTGGAAGGTACATATATTATTTGACAGGATTCTGTCCTCTTCAGACAGAAAGAACATGCACAAGCATTGCACCTGTTTCAACTCAACATAATTAATGGCAGCCAATCTCAGGTTTGTTTCTCAGGGCAATACCTTGACCTATTGGAGTCAATTTGCCCAGTTTAAAATTTAAATCTTCGTAGTTAACTATCAGTCACCATGTAACTGGGTCAAATCCATTGGCATCACCTCTACCAATCAGGTTCACTTGCCAACCAATCAGCACTCTCCACTCATACAGCTGTTGTATTCCCTTTAAAGTGGTATTTCTGTGAATCACCTGAATAATTGCAAAATGAAAAACTTCAACAATTTTTTTTCCTTTGTTGGCAATATTTCATGAAAATGTGATAGTCATGAGTTTAAAAACATTTGGTTGTGATCAGCTGAGAGGGGGATTAAAAAAGATCCATCACTGCTCACCTGATTGTAACACTTTCTTTATTATTTGTATATTACAAACCAGATGGTAACTAGGGAAAATAGGAATCAAATTATCCAATACTCCATACTTAAATTAAATTCTGTTCAACTATCTTTATACTATAATACAACTTGTCTAATTAATCAATTAGCTCTACCAGTCAAAAAACTGCTAGGGGACAGAAAAATGGGAAACAGAAATGAACTTTCGATATGAAGAATAGGTACTATTCCTACTTTAAAAATTTTTACAAAAAGAAATTACTCAACCTAATAGGAATCATTTAATTCTTCATCTCTTGCAGTGATGGGCCACATCTCAATGTATAAGAAATAACCCAACAGATATTATCAGCAAGAACATTAGTGGACTGTGGGAGGAAACCAGGGCAACCAGAGGAAATCCATGCAGTGACACCTAGGGACAAAAGTTACAATCATATCAAATCACCAAGCAGGGGATTATATGTTCCTTCATGCACAACTTACTAATGTGGTATTTTTCCAATCCAGCAATGCACCTTTAATTTATTTTTTAATTTATTCATAGGATGAAGTGTCACTGGCTAGGCCAGCATTTACTGATCATCCCTAATTGCCCTCGAGAAGGTGGTGGTGAGTTGCATTTTTGAATTGTTGCCATCCTTGGCGTAATTCTGCAGTACTCTTAGGAAAACAGTTCCAAGATTTTGATCAATCAACTCTGAAATAATGGTGATATATTTCCAAGTCAGGATATTGTGTGGCTTGGTGGAGAATTTACAGATGGTAGTGATCCCATATATCTGCTGTCCTTGTCCTTCTCAGTAGGGTTTGAGCAACAGTGTCTAAAAATCTCAATGGACTGTTGCAATGCATCTTGTAAATATTACCCACTTTTGCCACTGTGTGCCGCTAGTAAAGGGAGTGAATTGGATGGGTTGCTTTGTCCTGGATGGTGGCAAACTTCCTAAGAGTTGTTAGAGATGCATTCATCTATACAAGTGAAGAGCTTTCAACCACACTCGTGATTTGTGCCTTGTAGATGAATGACAGGCTTTGGGGAGTCAAAGGGCGAGTTGCTCACTGCAGGTTTCTAGCCTCTCACTTAATATCGTAGCCATAGTATTTATATCATAGAATCATAAAATACAAAAGAGGCAGTTCAACCTATTGAGTCTGCACCAACAAAAACTATTTTAAGTCTATACTAATTTCACTTTCAGCATGTGCCCACGCTTGCTTTCATTGCTCAGAACATTGAGTATAGAAGTGAAGACATCATGTTGTGGCCATACAGGACATTGGCGAGGCCACTTTTGGAATATTTCATATAATTCCGATGGCGTATCTCTGGGAAAGATATTGTTAAACTTGAGAGGGTACAGAAAAGATTTACAAGGATGTTGCCAGGACTGGAGGATTTGAGTTTTAGAGAGAGGCTCAATAGCCCTGGGGCTTTTTTCCCTGGAGTGTCAGAAGTTGAGGGGTAACCTTATCGAGGTTTATGAAATCATGAGAGTCATGGATAGGATGAAGAGCCAAAGTCATTTTTCTCGGCTGGGGGATCCTAAATTAGAGGGTATAGGTTTAAGGTGAAAGAGGAAAGATTTCAAAGGGACATGAGGGGTAACTTTTTCATATAGAGGGTGATGCATGTATGGAATGCATTGCAAGAGGAAGTCATGGTGTCTGGTACAATTACAAAAATTTCAAAGCCTTTTGTATGAATATATAAAAAGGAAGGTTTTAGAGAGATATGGGCCAAAGTTTGGCAAATGGGACTAGGTCAGATTGGGGTGTCAGATCAGCATGGATGAGTTGGATTGAAGGGCCTATTTTCATTCTGTATGACTCTATGACTAAGTGCTTATCCACTATGCTTTTTAAAGATTATGAGGTTTCCTGCCTGAACTACCTTCCCAGACAGTGCACTCCAGATTCAATTACCTTGCGTGAAAAGAAATTTCTTCAAATCCTCTCTAAACCTTGTGTTTCGCCTTAAAATTATATTACCTTGTTATTGACCCTTCTACTGAGGGGAACAGCTGCTTCCTATCCACCCTGCCCATGACCATCATAATCTTATGCATCGCTATCAGGTTCCCTCTCAGACTTCCCTGCTCTGAAGAAAATGACCCAAACTTATCCAGCCATTCTTCATAGTCAAACTGCTCTTAGCCAGGTGACAACCCAGTGAATTTTCTTTGCATCCACTCCAGTGTATTCACATGGCTAGTTCAATTCTGTTTCTTGTCAATGGGAACTTCTCGGATTCTGAGAGTGTGGCAATCAGTTACGGTCATGCCATTGAATGCCAATGGGCTATGGTTGGATTTTCTCTAACTGGATATGAACATTGTCTGTCACTTTTGTGACATGAACATTACTTACCACCTAACAATTCAAGCCTGAATGTTGTTCAGGTCTTGCTGTGTCTAGATGCTAACTGGTCCAGTTATGGTTTCAGGATAACAGAATGAGTACAAGCAATTTAAGTTTCAACTTGCACTGCTACCTTTCATAGCTGAATTTCTGAAAATATTATTTGACATTTTTACAACTTGAACATAGGCTAGATGGGGTCCAATTAAAAGTATGACCAAATGACTTTAAAACTTGTTCATTTCACTTCTAATTCCATGTTAAACTATGAAACATCTGAGAAAAACCAATGTTGTGACAAGGGACCTTGGCTGGCATAATGAGCAGGTAAAATAATTGAAGACAGCTAAGGATAAAGCTCCAATTTATAATTTGTAAAATCCTTTGCATTGTGCTTGCTGTTTTGTGTCTGTTTTCATTTTGCCTACAACATAAATTATTCGTACTGAAGCCCCAAAAGTTGAGTATGCCAACAGGAACAGCTGCAGAAAATGTGAACACCCAAAATAGCTGGCAGTATTTCAAGTGAAACATTATGACATCCATAAGCCTTTGTAAAATAAAAATGTCAAATCTGAATAAGTTATGGCTAAAAAATTGTTATTATTGCCTTTCCATATTAATATCTCATGAAAGGGAAGAAATCAGGAATGTTTATTTCTGCTTTTCTCGATTTTACCAACTTGATGAACAGATATAGACTTCTTATAGTTGCTTTTTTCAGTCAATGGTTACTGATCGATGTAATGTTTAAAAGTTGTGTACAGAAATGGTACAAGACAAGCTTTTTACAGAAATAGTGGAATTAGACTGTCAATCTCAAGAAATAATAGGCAAGAAACCAATCCTGTGGCTTTCAGTGATTCTCTACAGGAGGACTGCATGAACAAAATGGAATAAGCCAGCGAACTCCCACCTTTAGAATTTGGATCAAAACTCAGCACAAATTCAGCAAAAGCATCCCTTCCAGTTTGCACTGCCGTTCCATGAAATCATGATTGATCTGTGACCTAACTCCATTTTCAGCCTTTATCCATTATTGTTAGTATAATCTGAGTAACAAAATCTATCAAACATCAATTGCTGTATACAGAAGAGAATGCTAAACTTATATCACCTTTGGGAGCAAATTACTGCAGATGATGGAATCTGTACTGAAAACAACGGATGCTGGAAATCATAGCAAATCAGGCAGCATCCTTGAAGAGAGAGCAAGCTAATGTTTCGAGTGTAGATGACTCTTCATCAGAGCTGAAGTGAAGGGGAGAGGGGGCAGCATTTATGCTATAATTGGAGGGGGAGGCAGATGTAACAGTGGTGGGGTGTAGGGTGCTGTTGGAGGAAAGATGTTGATAGTTCAGATTAAGTAATCAGAATCTGAGAATGGCAGAATGGTGTATCTAATTGACAGACTTTAAAGAGAAGTGACTTGAAAAGTGTGGTGCTGGAAAAGTGCAGCAGGCCAGGCAGCATCCGAGGAGCAGGAGAATCGACGTTTCGGGCATAAGCCCTTCTTCAGGAATGAGACTTGAAAGAGAAGACAGTCTCACTGGAGTGGGAGGAGGGGAGAGAAGACATGGTGACAGAGAATGTACCAAGTAAAGCTAAAAGAAAGGGGAGAAATGGGAGTTGGTTCACAACTTGAAGATGTTGAACTCAATGTCAAGTCCAGAAGGGTGTAAAGTGCCTAGTCTGAAGATGAGATGTTGTTCCTCCAGTTTACAGACCTTGAGTAAAGTCCTAGTCCCATTACTAATTAAAAATCTGTTAATTCCTCAGTGTCCCAGAAATCATTGCACTCTGGGATAGTGAATTCCAAGTGCATAACTCTTTAAGAGGAGTGATTTGTTCACATTTCTGTTTTAAATGTACTACCCGTTAACCTATAAGTATGGCCTCTCATTCTAAGTTGGCCCATGAGGAAACATTCTTTCTACATCAACTTTATCAATCCCCTTTGGCATTTTATATACCTCAATTACATCTCATCTAATTTTTCTAAATTTCAGAGACTATACATCTAAACTACTCAATCTCCCTTCATGAGACAAACGCTTCATCCCTGGAGTCAATCCAGTGAAGCTCTGCCTCCAATATAACTACACCCCTCCTTAAGGGGACCAAAATTGCACATAATTATACATGATAGAAAGGAACAAGACCCTAATTCATAGAACTGGCAGTTCAAAAAAGCAACATTTTATATTCATGTTTTTAAAGTACATTTTACTACATTAAAAAAAGAACAAGAGGTTGTGGTCTTGTTACTGAGTATATGGAGAAAAATGTGCACTTCAGGGATGATTTTGCAAAATAAAAAGGCTGGGTAGAAAAAAAAATCCTCTGGTCCACATCTGTCCTGAATACATGAAATTAAATTAAGTATGGTTTCAATTTACTTTTCTGTAGAGAATTTAGGAAATCTTACCCCACCCAATCCCCCTCCCCCATGGCACAAGTTAATTTATAATTAAATTTGTAATGATAGAGGGAACAAGCTACTGAAGGGTATTAACAATCCTAAGAAGATAACCTAGGAAATGGAATAACATAATTAAGAACAGGAGACAGCAAGACGGAGCAAACAAATGTATTAAGCTAACAAATTGCATAAGTTATGTTTGACAAGATAAGAAATTCCGAAGAAGTGGAGGAGTTCAATATATCAATGATTGAAATGTTAAACCTTTTGAATTAAGCTTGTAAGGGCCAAAAAAAAGGCAACAGTAGCTGGAACATTTGCCAGATTGGGTCTGTATGTGGGGTCCTGTTGAGGAATCTGCAATACTGGTGCTAAATTAGGTTGGTCTGCAGTTTGAAGGTTTCTTTATGAATTTGTTAAGTCAGTATGAAACCTGCATGAACTGAACTAGATTTTCTCAAGTGGCATCAGTAAGCAGCCCCTTAGCTTTCACGAACAAAAAGGAAGGATTTGGCCAAGAAGCAATAGATCCGAAATAGGTATCTCAAGGCCAGAAAAACTCAATTTAGAATCATGGTGAACTTTCCAATTGCCACAAGTAATTTGACCATTGCCCAGGGCATTTGGAATCCTCTCTACACCCACTTTTTTGACAATAATGCATTAATTAATTCAGTCCATTGATGGAAACTGTTAACTTCCAGCTGACTGTGAGATTGCTTTGTCACAGACCAAGGTCATTTAAAATCTTCCAGGTAGATTAGATTAGATTAGATTAGATTATATTACTTACAGTGTGGAAACAGGCCCTTCGGCCCAACTTGAACCCGGGTCTCATGGCGCTGTGAGGCAGCAGTGCTAACCACTGTGCCACCATGCCGCCCACCAGGTAGCGCCATGAAACCACTACCCAGCCATACAAATGTAAGCCTCAGTTTAACATTTCATTCAAAAGCCTGCATTTGCCGCAATCTCTCAATATCTGACCACAGTACGTGTTGATTTTTGGGACCAAGCCCTAGAGTGGGATTTGAACCCAAAAACCTTGTGATTTGGAGGTAAGCATGCTCCAAATGAACCATATCAGATAGTGACATTTATATTTAAAGCAAAGAAAAATCGTGTTACGGAGAAAGAGGAGAATAATAAGATTGACTCTGGATTGCAACAGCAAAGAATTAGTAGACACCATGAACTTATTGGTCTTTTCAGTTGTGACCAATTGATGTTGTATGGATGGATTGACACCCTATATTAGTAGCAGTTTCTGTCACTAAAGAAATGCATGGACAAAGTTTTTTCCTGATGCCACATAAAGAAACACAACTTCAATGCAGTTGCCGAATTCTGAATTTGTACAAATCCTGGCGTATGTAAAGGAAGCTCATCATGGCTTTGCAGGCTGAAGTTTTTTGAGTTAAAATCTTTAAAAAATAAATCTTTCACAAAGCATAGAAAAATGAAACAGCTAATAAACCAAATTAGTATGTGGATGATAATGTGCATTTCAATATTGAATGGTTAAGAAAACTAAATACTAATATCAGTTTGGGAATAAGGTGAATACAAGAAGAAAATGCAAAGATGGAGCGTGCTCTGACAGTATTGGAGTTATGCTATGGTTAATTTAAGAATACTTAAAGCTAAAAGTTGGCATCAAGAAGAAAACATTTAATTTCCTGCCATTGCATCAGCTCATCTATGTACCTATACAATAAATTGAGTAAGACCTAATTGGGTCCATTTATGGCTAACTTCCAGTCCCCATCTGTTGTGGCCTGGCATACTTATAAGCAGCTAATTTCTTTAGTAAACAGCCACTGAGACTAATTTTCCTCTAATTGCACTTTGTTCCCAGGCATGAATTGGCGGCAAAGGGGACCAAGACCTGTTACACCAAGTCACCGTCCCTTTATCTTGAGTAATGATTTCCTCAGGGTCCCTGGTGAATCGGATAGGAAGTGGAACAGATACACTCATACAATGGAAGCAAAGTTATACCATATAAATGTGATGGAACAAGTACCCAGCAGAAAGGAACCTCTGACTTTGACCCAAATCCTGACAGATCAGAGGATATTGGGAGGACCTGATGGAGATATCCTGATAAGTACTTTCTATTGCAGGATAAAAGAGGATTAGGACTGGACAGCTTCTGGTGCTCTTTTATATATAGTAGCTAGAACGCCATTTAAATAGTAGCTATAACTACTGCCACAAACTTCTAGCCTGCCTTAAAGAAATATATCGTACTAGAGAAGGGACTTGTGTTGCTCAATTATCTGGCATAAATAAATGACCAAAATTTTGAAATATAGTTAAAGTCCCTGTTGTATCAGATCAATTGATTGAACTTGGTTTCACTCAGCCATATCTAGGATTTGGGATTGAGATGAGTCAAGAAAAATCTACTTCAAAAATGCTAAATAAATTAACTGGTATTTTTCAATATTGTAGCATATCAAATTATTTTTAAACTTTGAGTGTTATTCTGTGTGAATAATTAGTGTCGTGAAAATTCCCACTAGATAGTGTTTATGAAAAAATACTTCGCATTAATCAAAGGGAAAGGCACGTAACAGCGACACAATAAATGATTTGCTTTACTGCCTATGATCAATAAGAAGCTACTGCTTTTTCTTATCTGCCTGTTTCTTCAGTTCGTGTTTGAGTGACTCTGTAAATCAGTAAGGTGTCAAATGAAAAATTTACCTAACTTTTGCAAGCATCATAAGGATCATTAATTATATGGATTTTTGAGCCAACAGAAACAGGGAAGCTAGTTTGCAACTAATCACTGTACAGGAACTGAGTGATAGCACTTTGAAAACTGCAACTGTTTTGACCAAGTCTTCTTAATGCAAAACAAGGTCTCAGGACTTACATGGAACCCCAAAATAACTCATGGCTCATTCACTGCCCATTGATACTGGATGAAGACTGATCAAAGCAGCCATCTTCAAAAGAGTTGCCTTAGTTCCATTTGCTTTCAGGATGATCAGACTAAATATAACATGCCCCATCTCAGTGTGTCTTCAGATGGAGAGCACATAAAATTGGGAGGATGCCTAGCTCATGGCTCTCCCACAATTTCCAAGATCACCTGCATAATATGGAGGGTAGGTGGGTGTAGGAGCCTTCATAAATAAATAAGAAGTTGTCAACCTTAACTTGTTAAAGCTCAACTGACCCCCACTATTAACCTGCCCATGCTGCAACACCTATGGCCTGAGTTGGCAGGGAAGAGTGGGCAGCCTGATTTAAAAGAAAACTTAAATGTGTGGGAAGGAGTGGAATATTATCTTTGAAGGATGATCTCTACTCATCAAAGAAAACACTTCCCAGGACAGAGTATAACTTCTTCCTTCTTCTCTATGTGGAATTTCAAATCCATCCCTTCCTTGAGTCCATGGAGCCTTCATCTTGAGATTAATTGCAGTACAGACAGTCCCCACGATGGAGCTTTGGCACAGCCAGGGTGGTCAGACCTGCTGGCTAATCAGTTTGACTGGCAGATCCAGAAAGCAGGTCTCCTTTGCATTGTGGGGTGGAAGTTCCACAATACACTAACTCAGCCTGCTGGTAGAGTGTTACAGCTGCAGGTCAGGCTAGTTCAGAATCTGTCGGCTGGTGGCCATCTTTCCTTCTTGGACCAAACTTTTTTTGCATTTCTTAAGCACAATAAGAGCTTAAATATTCTTCAATGTTAACCAATCTTCCAGCCAATGTTGCATGAGATGCTAACTACTGGCAACATGTAGTTGGGTAGATTACTACCCTCCTTTTCTGATTGGGTTTACTTGTAATAGACCTATAAAGGAAACCATCAGGCAGTCCAATGCGAAGAGGCTTGTCTTGTACAGGATATAGTTTGTTACATGATAACAATCAGGTACAATTTACATTAGTAAGTTAAATATTGTCACTAAGCTGATTTGGAGACACTAGATAACAGGGCTATCCTCTTGAAAAACAAAGATAATTTGCCTTTTCTACCCATCTCCTTCTGAGATCATCAGATTAGGTGGAGCTTAATACGATTCTTAATACAGTCTTTAGCATTAGCCTTTTCATAACATCACCTTATGTAACAGCCCGCTGCAAGAATGTTTGAGTCTCTCTCAACCCATCAGACATTCCCTTCCTCCTTTATGATCTTAAGAACTCTAATTTGTTTTCCATCTCTGTCTTTTCACTTTTCAAATATAAATGAGGCTTTAAACATCAAAACTGCTCTGTCCTCTAACTGTGGACATTGAGTGTAAGGTGCAATATCTCCAACTACTGCATACTTGATGCCTGCTAATAATGAAAATCATCCCAGGTGTCCTGGTTGCTGATTTCCTCAGTGTCCTGTGGATTAATAAGACTGATTCCATGTCCAAGAAGGCAAATATGAGGTTGCAGTGTGTAATGCACAGCAGGAAATGGCTTTTCAATGCTGAATTGCATGAGTTCACCCCATGGTATACAAGCATTAAAGGAAATTGGAAATGTTGCAAAGATGTTTGCTGTGAATCATTAAGCTGTGTTTTATGTCAATGCTGTGACTAAGAAACGGAATGACTACACTTGCACGGAACATGCAACTTTTCAGTCGGCTTATTAAAATCAGCAGACATTCAATGTGGTAGAGTTGACTAGTCAGTGTGTGGCTTTTCACAGAAAGAGCCTTCGGTGCTTAGCCATCACCTTACTAATTGCCCCACTCCCTGAGCAGCAAGGAATGAGCTCAATAACAAAGCTGTCGGGTGGTTTAGGGGAGGAGGGGTGAGTGATCCATTGGATGGTGGGGCAGCCTGAAGACTGTTACAGCAGTATGAAGTCCTCACTGCCATCTACATGTGCACAGGTAACCACCTTGACGTAGGCAATACACATTCCGTTAATTATCATCCATCAATTAAGATATTCATTACCTTTCCTTATACTGGCAGATAAAGAACAAGGACATGAGTTACCTGGTCAGATAATATAATCTGTAACATCTTACAACAGGTGTTAGCAGCTGAGTGGGTAGTTTATGCAATTGGCAGAAAAAAGGCATCAAAACTCAAATATGTGTAATAAGTCTGCTGGATTGCTAAATAACCACCTCACCATTAAAGAACGTTGCAAGACATTTAATATCATCACACATGGAACAGCAAAGACATAGACAGCACAGACCTCCTTCAGTGTTATTTATTCAGTTGATTTTTATCTACTGTTGCTTGATTTTCCTCCCACTTTCTGTATAAATAATTGCATTGCAACATTCCTTTTTTGCTTTCTTTTCGTAAACTTTCTTGATTTATTGTTCATCTGCATAACATTTCTGGAATGTTAACAAACATAACTATAACCTCAAACAAGATCTATTAACATTTTGGGGTCATGAAGTATAGAAATGTGTTTCTAATTGACTAAATGGAGCAGAGAGGAATTATGGTTCATTCTGGCATTTCAGCATTAAATGGGCATTCACATATGGTTTTTTTCTTCTAATACTTCTAGTAGAATTTAACTTAGGGTTTCATAGGCAGTAAATACCATAAAGAAAAAATTGAAAATAGTATAAAGATTTATGCAATATTTTCAGAAATGGAATGTAATAATCCCTATGTTAGTGTATAACATACAACATACCTGATGTATATCACAAGGTTCAGATCTAATGACAACCAGATAGTAAAATGTTTCAAGACATTGTTATTGGAGCTTATGAAAGGGAATTGGTCATTTAGCCTCTAAAATCCAATTCTGACATCCACTGAGACCTCTAACTTAAATCTATGTATCCCTTTTTGCCCAATATTCCTTGATAAAGTAACTTCCCAAACTTCTGCCTTGTGTGACCCCATGTTAAAACCTCAGACTTTGTGCAACTGAGAGTAATAATTAATTGATGCGAGAGCTACTTGTTGAGTTTGAATGGGGTGGAAGTTAAGAAATTGAGCTTGCCCCATTTCCCCATTCTCAATGCATTCCCCATATCACTTTCCTTCACACTTCATTTCCCTTTCCTTTGTGCACCACCATCTCCTCCTTCTTCACCTTTGTGACACCAAACTTCCCCTACTTTGAACACACCTGATTTCTAGTTAAGCAGTTAACATGTGTTCCAAGCAGTGTAGTATCCATTGCTGCTGCAATACTTCTGACCCCAAAATCCCATCTTATGACCCAAATGGAGGTCATCCCTCACAGTTGAGAAGACTTATCTTAATACTTCAGGCTAACAAAATCTATAAATCCCAGTTTTGAAATTGACAATGGACCTTGCACCAATCGCTGTTTCCAAAACAGAGTTCTAAATTTCATCACTCATGATTTGTGGAAGTATTTCACTCCTGGAAGACCTGACACTCATGTTTCATTATTTCTCCTAGTCTTTGACTCTTAAGCCAGTGGAAGATTGGTAGGTTATTACCTTGAGGACTGTTAAAAACTTTGATCTTGATTAGTCTGTGAATCATTTCACCTCTGGAGGATCTTTTATTGCTTTGTGCCCTTTCCAGAGAATGTTGATTCTGCTAACTCAGTAATTGGTCCATTTACTTATCTGGAGAATCCCATATATCCCAAATTTCTTTTTCAGAGGAACTCTTCCCTGCTATCTTACATAGTTGTCCCATTACATCATCTCTCACACTCAATCCCATGAATGTCCATCATGGAATATGATTGTTCTGTTACCACAAGGATGTTCTTCCTTGAAGTTCCTGGATTTCTGAAACAGGTAAGTCTTTGTTGATTTGAACAGCATTCTCTTTTTTTATAGCATCCTAAATGTTCAGACAAGGCATCATCTTTTAGTGATCATCACCTGAGTCTGATAATGATGATCAAAATTTCATGGAGATACATACAGTCATAGAGATGCACAGCACAGAAACCCTTGGCTCCAACTCATCCATGCCAACCAGATATCCTAAATTAATCCTGTCCCAATTGTTACCACTTGGCCCATATCCTGATAAAACCTTCCCAATCATGTATCCATGTTGTAATCGTACCAATGCTCACCACTTGCTCTGGCAACTCATTCCAAATACGCACCACCTTTTGCATGAAAATGTTACCTCTTAGGTCCCTTTTATATCTTTCCCCTCTACCCTAAACTTATGCCCTCTAGTTCTGGATTCTCCTAAACCAGGGAAAAGACCTTGTCTATCTACCCTATACATGCCTCTCATGATTTGATAAATCTCACCCTTCAGCCTCTAATGCTCCAGGGAAAACAGCCTCAACATATTCAGCCTCTCCCTACAGCTCTAACTCTCCAACCTTGGCAACATCCTTATAAATCTTTTCTAAACTATTTCAAGTTTCACAACATCCTTCCCATAGGACGGACACCAGAATTGCACACAATATTCAAAAAGTGGCCTAACCAATGTTCTGTACAACTCCATCTTTATTATTTTGAAACAAACCTTCATTCTCAATGTGCTGACACCATCTGTCTTAAAGTATGTTAGCTCTTCAACTTGTTGACGAGGTCAGATATTTTCATTCACACTCTGCAGTTGTCAAATTGATGGATCAGACATTTCACATTCTCAGTCATGTCGATGGAGGATCGCTGCTCTCTCAACTCCACCTCTGTCACTGATACTGACAAGTCCACTTCAATAGACAATGATTGAAAGGCTATTTGGTGGTAATGGGAGTGGAAAATATTTCCAGCAATTCAGTAAAATATATAACATCTTTCCTGTTGGCAGTATGAAGTAAATCTCTTATGTAATCTTAAAATGTTCTTTCTCTTTTGGGGTTAGGGAGACCAGTAAACTTATCTACTGGTTGCTCCTTGACCAGTTGATGAACAAAATTTGTTTCTGACACAGTTGCTCTTGGTGAACAAGTTAAACTCTTGCTACCACAAGGATGGTATGGCCCAGGACATGTGTGCAGGTTCAAATGTGAGAAGTGTTGATTGTGAGCCACATACATATTTTCAACTCTTGTGCACCTTTTGTGTTGTACATATAGCATTACTTTAATCTTGCAAAGTGATCCACTTAAACCATACAGTTTCATCTTTGTCAGCTGGAACTGCTGCTTCTTCATTCCTAGTATCTGATTGGACAGGTTAGTGACACTTGTTCCAGTACCAAGCTTGAAAATGAGATTAAAAATCACACAACACCAGGTTATCGTCCAACAGGTTTAATTGGAAGCACACTAGCTTTCGGAGCGCCACTCCTTCATCAGGTGATAGTGGACAATGAGATGATATCTATTGGACTAAACAAGTTCTGTGAAAGTCCGTTTGAGTGGCTCATTAACTTCCGTTTAAATTCCTGAGTGAATTATCTAAAATGGACACCTTCTCGAAAGGAAACTATTCCACTATACTAATCTTTCTGTGTGTAACTTTATCCCATTTTGCAGCTCTAAAACAATGTCCTACATCGCCACATCTTCTGGAAGTGACCTATCATTTTACAGAAGTACTATTTTGTCATGGCTGGGTCCCAAAGCTCCCTGTATGCTCCAGTGTTCTGTGCACAGTGATCGGTGACCTTGGAGGTAACTGAAAAAGCAAACAAAATTGGAGGGAATGCTGCTGGATATTGTTAATGCCTGCGAGGGCTTTGTTTATACCATAGAGCTGATACTGAATCTAAGCACCTATATTTTAGCTTATACTCTGTCTTGTCTTATCATATGTCTCTTTAGAGTGTCAATGCCTTATAAAGTAATTAGATTCTGTTTCTCTCCTCAGAAGGTTATTCTTTTACTCTCAGAATATGTCTGAGAACCTATGTGGTTTCTGCTTTCAGAACAATTATTTGTCCAATTTTAAATATTTTCTAACTGCATGAAATCTAATGAAAACTCATCAGTAATTCCAAAAGTCTGTTCCTGTTGAATTCTGTTTCCAAAGCTCCATAGTTAGTTTTCCATGAATCTGTAAAGGTCATTACTGAAATTATGTACAGATTGACTTGGAAACTGACCTTTACATTTAGGTCTTGCATGTTTGAAAATTCTATTTGTTCGATTCTATTCTCAAATTGAAAAAAAGTACCAAAGGCTTTTAAAACTTCTATCAAGAATATTTGTTCCTTTTTTGATATTTTGGTAATTTATAATATTATCCATTGTATGATCTATTGAAAAGAATAATGGATCAATTTGTCCAATTCCAGATTTTGAGTTACATTTTCGCGTAATTTGGATCCTAAAAGTTGTTTTCTTCATGCTGATGTGGAAGTGCCGATGTTGGACTGAGTGGGCAAACTTAAAAATCACACAACACCAGGTCATAGTCCAACAGGTTTACTTGGAAGTACTAGCTTTTGGAGTGCTGCTCCTTCATCAGGTAGCTGTTGAGCAGGATCATAAGGCACAGAATTTCTCGCAAAAGATTAATGCCATGCAACTGAAATGATATATTAATCAAACCTAGATTGCTGTTAAGTCTTTCATCTTTTAGAATGGGTTGCAGGTTTTGGTTTTTTAATCTGTAAATCCCAGAACTTCTTTCAAGTTAACTTCAGGTTTTATAGCAAAAGGTGCCATCACAGCTCAGGCAATGCATTCAGTGTGTGAGGTTAGAGTCTGTTTATATCCCAATCTTGAGTCAGACTGATTCTATTTCCAAAGTAGGAATTTCTAAAATGTTGCATGGATTCACTTTTGCCATCTTTTGCTTTAAATTCTGTGTCTTATGATCCTGCTCCACAGATACCTGATGAAGAAGCAGTGCTCCGAAAGTTAGTACTTCCAAATAGACATGTTGGACTCTAACCTGGTGTTGTGTGATTTTTAACTTTCTCCATGGTGCCCAACCCTGTGTTCTCATTTATCTATTGTCAATCTATTATTTTCTTTCAGTTCCTTCTTAATGTGTTTATTTATTTTTATACCTTTAAAGCGATTTTAAAAATGTTGCCTCTCAATGTTGTTTGTAGTCAATTATCGTCAAGCTTGTATTCTTAAATTATATCAATGCTGTTTAAATTTTGTCGTTTTGAAGTCCAACTTTTGCAATATAACAAAGTAACAATTCTTTCGGTCTGCGATTTTTTTGATTTCTGTATTATGGCAATACCATAAGCAAATCTCCAATAATACTTTAAATTCAGTTACCTGGCAAAATTGTGTTATGTTACTTTTTACAAGCTTCTTTAATTTGGATTAACTGGCAATACTGTATCATTTTTACTACTCACTGAGGATCTCCTGCTTTTTGTAAAGATCAAATACTGCATTTCCATATCCTGGAGAGATTTTCCACTTTCTGCAGCCATGATGGAGGTTCCCCTCATCTTTGCTGCCTTTTGTAGTCCAAGCAAAATGAAAATTCCTTTGCATAATTTTAAGTAAACTTCTGTTGCTGCCGCATTAATAAATATTCCCCAACTCTAATTCTTGTTTATGTTACGTGTTCTGAGCTTTTTGAAGTCTTAAACTTTGTCTAATTTTGTTCTTCTATTATTCTCTTTCATCAATCTTTCAAATTTGCCTTTATATCCCTTTATTTATTTCCCAATATTATGGCCCCCCTCGCTCTTTCTACTGTAACTATGCCTTATAGTACCTACTCATAATGGCACCCATGTTTGTTTTGAAGGGATAATATTCCCCTTGCACTTCACTGCTCACCAGCATGGCCTTTTACACTTTATTGCAAAGTTTATCCTCCTTACTGTAAAAGAGCTCATACTCCAGTCCTGGTGCTCCCAATTGCTCCCACAGAGGCTTATTTTCTAAGGTTTCTACTTCTTTCCAGTATCACTAGCTCTTACTCTGTTTCTAGCTCACATTGCTTTTCCTTTATCTCAAATGTAAAGGCTTTCATTCCAGAGTGCTGCATTCACTCTGTTGTTGCTCTCAAAAATCTTGCAAACTGATCATGTCTTTTTAAAGCGGCAATTTTCTTAATGTAGTAAATTAATTTTACCAATGATTGTTTATTTTCCTTTGCATTAAATAGATTAACTCCACTGTCGTTACCTTAAGATATTTCAGCAATGGCACCCACTACTGACTACCATGTTGGATTGGGTACTGAGTACCAACCATTGATTGCTTGTGGTTTTTTCTTTCTGTGCTGAATTGAGGAGTCTGTCTAATTATCAGTGTTACAGGATAAACAACGAGACAGTCTTAACAAGAGGAACCACTTGCCTTGCAACAAGGTGTAGTTTATTGCAGATACCATAAGTATAAATAATATTAACTCGTTAGACACAATCACAACAATTAGGAGCTCGAGACATAACATCTATTTCCATTGAGACTATGTAATTGAGACTTCCTCATTCTGCATCATAAAACTGTGCAAAATCATCACATTGAGTAGAGCTAATGCAACTTCAATATTAGCTGTTTTACAGCCATTACCTTTACAACAGTATATATGTCACACCCCGTATCAATGGTATTGTCTGTAACCATACCTGTGGAAGAATTTGGTCTGGGAAGAAAATAAGTCTTAAAGTTCAGAGTCCATTCCCACATAGCCAGCTCCAAAAGCTTTTGTAAAGAACAAGCATTCCTCTCAACCACAGGTCAGTGGAATTCTGACTTGTCTTGTTATTATTTCTGCATTATTCATGATTGTACAATAAGATTCAAACCAGATTTTTATAGGGATATTGGCATAAATCATGGTTACTACAGAGTTCTGAAGAGTCATCATTCTGGACTCGAAACACTAACTCTGTTTCTTTCTCCACTGATGCTTCCAGACCCATTGAGCTTCAACAGCACTTCCTCTGCTTCTTTCAACTTATTATTTATGTGGGGAAGAAATGACAATATCATCTATGAAAGAGCTGGCAGTAGTTTGCTTTTATTTAAAAGGTTGTTGCATCCAGATATAAGGGAATGCAACAAAGATTGTTTTAAAGGATAGCAGAACTGATGTATGAAGAGATATTGAATCAGTAAGGACAATATATGTTGGAAGGAAAGGAGCTCAGTTAGCTCAGTCAGTTGACAGCTGCAATGCTGACTGACACCAATAGTATGGGTTCAATTCCCACAACAGCTGAGATCACCAAGGAAGACTACCCTATCCTCTTGCCTGAGACATGATATCCATCAGGTTAAACTTCCAACTGCTATCTTTCTCACTCTAATGGGAGAGTGGACTGGGAAGATTATAGTGACTTTTCCTTTACCTTTGCTAACTGGAGTTTAGAAGAATGAGGAACATCTTATAGAAACATATACAATTCTAACAGGACTATACAGGAGAAATGCAGGAAGGATGTTCCCAATGACCAGAGGTCTCAGTTTAAGGATATAGGTAAACCATGTAAGACTGACATTTCACTCAGAGTTGTGAGCTGTGGAATTATCTGCCACAGGAAGTGGTTGAATCCAAAACACTAACTGTTTTCAAAAAGGATTTAGATATAGATCTTCGGGCTGAAATGAACAAAGATAATGGGGAGAAAGCAGGAACAGGGTATTGGGTTGAATGATCAGCTATGATCGTTTTGAATGGCATAGCTGGCTTGAAATACCATTTGGCCTACTCCTGATTTGTCTATGTTTAACACAAGATAAATATCCATGGAATAGTTTGTAAAGAATACTTTGTCATCATGTCTAACTGACTGGGGCAATTCATTAGTTTCACTGCAAATCAAGTGGAACATGCTATAGAATTTGGATTTGTGCCATCCATAGTTTAGTTAAATTCAAACAAAATCATTTGACTATTGCCTTTAGTTCTTATACATCTATAAAACCACATTTGTCTTTAAATTCTGCATCAGCAGAATTTCCAACTGTGAATTGTAAAGTGAAATGCAGCTTCATATGTGGTGCACTATCCCAGTGTCGCCCATTTTTTTTTACATCCTGTTTGTGTTACCTTTTGTTTCAAGTGCACAATGTGATGAAATTAAAACAGTCAACAAAGCTGGTTTACAGTGAAGTACAACAGGACACTTCTTTGAGCTATTGTGCACTGAGTCAACCGATGTTATTAGCTGTACTAAATAAATGTCATACAATAGCTTTGATTCTGGATTTATTCATTTGCAGCTCTGCAAAATGGCAAGCCAAGGAACTGCTAGTTGGTGCACGGTAACACACTGAACACCACCTTTAGAGCAATTTCACAAAACATGTTATGTTCAGAATCTGACAGACCTGTGAAATGAAGAGTGAAGAAGGAATTGCTCAAATGAGAATCTGGGCATTGCTGGCACCTTCGGCATGTATTGCTCATCACTAATTGCACTAGGAATGCTGTGGCTTAAGGAGCTGTAATGGTTGTGTATAAGACAGGAAAAGTTCACTTCAGGTAATGAATGCAGCAGGTGAAGTCTGAGAGCTTTGGATTATATAAAAGTGGAAATGTTGATCATAAATTCCTTAATACATACATAAGCAGATAAAAATGAAGGGTGTGACTTTAGTAGAGAGCACTGTAGTCAGATAGATGTCCAGCATATAAAAGAAAGATTTATTTATGTAGGGAAGAAATGACAAAATAATCCATAAAAGAGCTGGCGACATTAACTCAGCAAGTCAAAGGCAAAATATTTTACAGTGTACAAGTTTTTCCATGTACGATTATAGTAGTTCCTAGCTTAAATTTAACTGCATACACAAGTCAGGACAAAATACCTGAAAGAACTCTTCTAGCTGACTAATTACAATATAATTTTCAGCGCATTAAATGACTCCCATGTACCTCCAGTAAAAACAAAGAAACCCACTGGCCTAAGCAAAAATGACAGCAAGGAATATGTCACTGAATTTCTGTTTAGTTTCTGTTTTGGTCATGCACTGTCTCTCTCTCTCTCTCTCTCTCTCTCTGTGATTTTCACTCAATTCTCACAAATTGTCTAAAATATGTCCAGTTTCAGCACCTCATAAGTAGAATTTTTATAAACTCCAGATTACAGATGATAAATCAATTATTTGATCAAGCTTCATCTTATAAGCTAACAATCAGCGCTGCACGTTGCATTTCCAGAGCACGATTGGACCAATAAGTTTGCACTCCATTGAGATGAATCTACTACGGTTAAATGCATGCTGTCTGAGAAAGTGCAAGTACTGCTATGTGAAACACAGATGAGGAAGGTTGGCCTTTCTGGAAATAAGGGTTACCCTTTGCAGCAAAGACAGCTTACATGTAATTTGTGACAAAAGACAGGAATTGAAAATTGCTGAGGGAAGAGGATATCTTAACACAAGTAACACAGCAGATGACATGGATGTTCAATATGAGTCATGTCAAGATAGCAAATACTGTGGTATGGGTATCACCATTAAAAAAATACAGGTACAAGCAATCTCATACCTGCTGAAAATCTTCAGAAGTCTGCTTTCAAGTTTAATTTCTCTTACATCCTGTGCTACTTCAACCAGACATGGCACAATCAGATTCTGAATACTAACTCCCATCACTAATATGAAGTGCACAAGAACAGTTACGGGTGCTAAATATTAATTTAGATGCACTGCAGCTCAATGAGTTGTTAGGGAAGTTTGCATTATAAAAGCTTATGATCAACCAGGCATTTTTGCTTCTTTCACCAATGCCACAGCTTGTCTTTGGCTGAGCTGGAGCCCTGAGTTAATCACAATGCATTAGATAGATGGGATGTGGTATTCTGCAGCACACATCTGGTCTAAAAGCAGAAATATCTGATTCTTGTACTGCTGGATGAAATGCCATCTTCAATAAGTGACTGCCTTAAGCTGTTGTCCTTTTTGAATTAGCCATATTATACATCCAAAGAATGTTTAATGTTTTTCTCAAAATAGTTATTGCAGCTTTAGCTTGGTTACAAGCACATGTTAATTGATGCTTTCTTTAATAGTTTTATTCATCAGGACCACTGAGAAAGGAAGCAGATCATGTTCATCACTTAGACCCAAATTGCCTACATGAGCTACAATATGATGTGGCCAGCAATGTTGCTCGAAGATTTTAAATTTTCATTTTCAAGCTTACACTATTTCTGAGTGCATAAATGAAGAGTTTTGAGAAGATCAGTAGCTCAGGTTGAGGTATCAAATGGAGTTTTGTTTTAAAAGATAATTTCTTCTAATCCCAGGAATGAACAAATGTTCCTTGAATCCAGTGATCTTGACTTTTAACACTCTCCCTTCTTTGCAATGGGAAGGCTTAAAATCTCAGAACTGAATACCTAGCATCAAGTCCATTCCATTCCTTTTCACTGTAATATTTTTGGCAACCATTCAGAACTTGGTTGAGGCTCACACTAAACACAGGCAGAAAACAGCCTTTATCATTCTGTTGATAGTATCAGCTGGATGTCCCCTTCTCCCTTCTGCAACCAACATCTGATTACTGGGTACCATTTAAGGGATTTCCAGCTGTGGCAATCATTTCTAAATTTAAAAATGTGTTGCTGGAAAAGTGCAGCAGGTCAGGCAGCATCAAAGCAGCAGGGGAATCGACGTTTCGGGCATAAGCCCTTCTTCAAAAATCTCCTGCTCCTTTGATGCTGCCTGACCTGCTGTGCCTTTCCAGCAACACATTTTTAAGCTTTGATCTCCAGCATCTGCAGTCCTCACTTTCTCCTAGATCACTTCTAAACTTCCAATTTTGCCTGGTGCCCATCAAACTCCTGCCATCAATATTAATTGGGTTTCAATGTTTTTCTTACTATTGGACTCCACTGCACCTTTCCTACCTGCCAGTGCCTGACAATATGCAAATACATTGTATGAAGTATTCTAATTATGCTGCCTAATTACAATAATTCAGCCTATATTTGACAAGTGGATTGTACTTTGGACATCACTCCCAGCAGAAATACACAGAAATCATGTAGGTGAATCTAAATGGTTATGTGAGTTTCCTGACAATATATCATGTTGGGAATTTAGCCTCAAAGACTGAAATTCAAATGTTCATTTTTGACCCAAATGCCTTCATACCTTTGGCTAATAAATATCTATATGTTCAGTATAAAAATTATATTTAAAATTAACAACTGATCTAGTATCAGTTGTCCATTGGCAAAAATGAATTTCAAATGTTGTATCTTGAATGATTTCTTAATTTCATTCCAGAAAGGTCAATGTCTAAATCATGAGAGTGCATTAAAACTAAGTGAACTATAACAGGATAATAATCATGATTTGGAGATGCCAGTGTTGGACTGGGGTGTACAAAGTTAAAAATCACACAACACCAAGTTATAGTCCAACAGGTTTAATTGGAAGCACTAGCTTTCACCTGATGAAGGAGCGTCGCTCTGAAAGCTAGTGTGCTTCCAATTAAACCTGTTGGACTATAACCTGGTGTTGTGTGATTTTAAACTTATAACAGCATAAGATTCCTGCTGTCCTTGAAGAGCCACCATCTCTCATGTGAACAGATAGAACAAAGCCCAGCTACAGAATTTCAAACACCAATAACCTCACCTCATTTCCCACTGGTCTACTAGGCAATGATGCTATAAGATCACATTCCCATCCATTATTCTGGAGGATCTAAAGACTGAATGTGGTAAGAAGGGTCAGGTAGTTTGGCTAACTGACCCCTAAATAGCAGAGGAAATATCCTGTGTCGCAAGTTGATGACATTTTGTTCCTTTAACACTTGGAGAAAAAAAACAAAGCTTCACCATGTGAACACTTTTTTTTACATGCAAGATGTGTCAAGAGTGTTGACAACGTGGCAGACGGAAGTGAATGTTTAAATGGTAGATGTAGTGCCAGTCAAGCTGCTGTTTTGTTTTGGATGGTGTTGAGTTTATTGAACGTTGTTGTAATTGTGCTTATCCAGACAAATGGGGAGTCTTCTACTACATACCTGATTGTGCCTTGTAGGAGCTGGACAGGCTTTTGAGAGCCAGGTAGTGCGTTACACAGTATGCAATTCCCAAGCTCCAGCCTACTGTTATAGTCACAGCACTTAAAAGGCTGGTCCAGTATACTTTTGGTCAATGTTAACACCATGGGATTTTGATGGAGGTTCAGCAATGGTTAGAGTATTGAGAGTCATGCGGAGATGGTTGATTCTGTTGTGGTAATACTTATCATTGTCTGATGCTTGTGTGGTGCAAATTTTGACTGCCATTTATAATCCCGAGCCTGAATATTGATCAGGTCTTCCTACAGGCTGACATATAGTGCTTCAGTACCCAAGAAATTGCAAAGTGCTGAACTTTATGAAATCATCTAGCCAGTGGAGAGTTCTCTCTTATTTCCACTGGCAACCAATTCTGCATGGTCACCTTGATGCTGCACTTAGTCAAATGTTGCCTTGACATTAAGGAATATCAAACACATTTGCAAATTTGAGAAAGGTGTTAGTTTGATGTAGTTAGCATACTTTAGTGTAAAGCTGTATCTTAATTCTGTATGTAAATAAAAGTTTGATAAAAAAAATTGTGTGAAAGCAATGTGAATGTAATATTTCAGATTGATTAGCGAGTTTTGAGAAGATTTGTAGCTCAGGTTTATCCGGAGGGTCACTGAAGATGTTACCTAGTATGGTGACGAAACATCTGAAAATGAACCTTCCAGCCCAGCGAGCAAACCAACATCCATTTCAGATTGGATTCTCGGCGAATACTATATTTTTATTTATTTTTGGTCAAGATGTAAGTGAGATTGTATTCATTCAATACAGAGAAAAGAAGTAAACTTGAGTGATTTCGTCATTCATTCATTTTGCCTGAGTTGCTTTGTGCTATAACACTGTAGAGCCATTCCCATGATTGCCCATTGCTCATTTTCATCAAAATAATTGATTTCAAAACCTTTGTACTATTTTTCCAATTTCTCCGTGGCCTCACAAAACCTAATTCTTCAACTTGTCTTCAGCCCTTTGCCTCAACCCTTTTCTTTTTCTCCTGTCTCTAAACTGTTATGGGTTTCCATTAGAGGAAATACCTTTTGCTATTGTAATCCAGCACTCTCGAACTCACTCCCTTAAGTTCTTCAATTTGCCAAATTTTGCCTCACCTTCACAACTCCATCAAAACCTATCTCTATTATTTTATGTTCCATAACTCTTCTAATTTCTGCTGTGAATGTTCTCAACGCAACACTTTCCTCACCCGTCCATTATCCATGCTTTTCTAGAGTATATTTCAGATATTTTTACATGTTCAAAGTGAAGTTTAATAATGCTGATGTTGAACTAATAGTTAAAGGGCATGCTGTAGTATTGATTTAACACTCAAATAAAGTCCAAAGTTTGTAGACTCAGTAACCAATGTCCGAATGCAAACAATGCAATACTGAGTGTAAATATCAAAAAATACCAAGAAACTAAATATTTAGAAACAGAAAAACAAAAATCATTGAATCAGAAACTAGTATGCCTGGTGGGTTTTAACCTATTCCATGTAAATCTGTACTGTTAGAAAGCACATCAAAACGTAATAAGAAGCAAAGGTCTTTGCAATTTCTTCTCATAATGTTTATTTAGAATTGAAACAGAGCAAATAATATCATCCATTGAAAGCAAATGTATCCCTTTTGAAAACTATTCGGCATTCTGGCTTTAATGCAAATCAAAGTTGTTTAGTTTCAAGCAACTGTACGTTAATTAAGTCTTTCAAAAACAAAAGAAACAGCAACTAACTGATCCCTATGTGGCTGACATGCCTTCAAGTCCCTTGGTCTCATAGGATGGTGCAGGGACAGCATGCAGGGTCAGGACAGCTCACAGAGTGCTGTAAACCATCTCAATGGCTCACACCCAAGTGCCACAGCCTCGCGCGCCAGGTCAAGGACTTGGACTCACTCCAGTTTCATGACTGCAGAAACCCTAGGGCCACACTAAAAGGCTGACCATCACATTCTCAGTGATAAACAGCTACTCGCAGAACAGCCAAGCGATATTAATCTTTTCTTCAATGTTCTCATTTTTTTCCTCATAAAGCTTATCCTCCGCCTTTTCATTAACCCAGTCTGCTGCTTTGTACATGTATATATATATATATATATGGATATACATTGGTCTGGAAACTGTTAATTTAACATCCCACATCTGTTTCCAATATGGGTCGAGTTACATCTTTTGGAAACAAGGCTGCATTTTACTAAGTCAATTGCACTGAAAAAGTTTTAAACTGAACTGAAAAGAAGATTTTAAGACAATTATGCACACAATAGCACTGTTAAATTATTCCCATATGACACATTGTCAAGGCTACAATGAAAGGCTTTGTTAATCTTTTCAAAACTCACTAAAAGTTTCAGTAAATTATAGAGAAAAAAAACCAAATCTATGTAGGAAACATACTTCCTAATGTAACAAGCATTCTTTGAATAAAATAAATTTCATGCAGGTCCCTCAGTCTCACCCACACTGGGACAAAGTAATGATTCGACTCCAAAAAATCTAGACACAGAAACAATTCAAGTATTTTTATACGAAGTTTTACACATCATTACGAATCATTTGGCTTAAAGGGGCTAAAACAAAACACCACTTACCGAGAAGCAGCACAAAACTGAGAGAGGACAAAATCATGGTAGCTTTAAAAATTCGACATTTAATCCACAACTTGATGGGAAATGTTCGTGCTTCGTTCTCCGCCTCCTGAATTTGTGGGACTGGAATGCTGGGACAGACCTGAACACATTAAACCATCAGAAGGAATGCCTCCAAGGGATATTTACATCTCTCCAAATCACTGCAGTGGCTCTCCTTGTCAACCCTGTTAAGTTTATTCCAACTGCCCAGATGCAAAGTGGAGAGCACTGGGGTCGCCCTTCCTGCAGAGTTGGTGGGACAAGTCCGTTACGTTGAAGGCTGATTGATTCGTTTCAGAGGAGTGAATGGAGAGGGCAGTGATCGCCAGAGCTGAAATTACACACATTTTCCTATCTGCAAGTTGCAGAGAGCGAGTCTAACCACAAGTCTGCAAAAAAAAAGTATAGGGTGTTTTTCTTTCCTCTCTGTCTAAACTAACATCACAAGTGAATGATTGCTGGCTATGAATGGCTGTCTCTGCAGAGTGGTCTAAACAAACATTTCATATTCGTAGCAGGCCGAGTTGGTAAACGAAAAAATACATAACTATCCAAGTTAAACTTTCATTTTAAAATAAACCTCATCGGTTTCCCCAAGCAAATTTTTAATTATAAAAGCTTTGTTTTTTTTTGTTTATCATCATGCGTTTGATTCATTCTGTTCAGTATCTGCAAATAATTATCTACCCAATGTTTTTTTCTTCAGATATATCACTAGAACATCAGCCCCGCTGATATTTCCTCTACTTAGCTTTTTTTTTCAACGTAATTATTGTCAATTAAAATAGAAGCGGTAAAAAAAATCTATACACAAACCTGATCACCTGAAATCGTACTGTCGTGATGAAGAATGGTCTTAAAATATGAATGCCTGTATTTGTTCCCACCACGCCCTCCCTCCAAAGAAAAATCTCTCAGTAATGACTGAAACCGAAATCTGTTGTATTTGAGAGGAAAGAGTGCTGGCTTCCTGAAGAGAAACTCGTGCCCTACACAAATAGGGAATGGGGCTACTTGGACAGCATTATGGAAGAGTTGGCAGAGTTACGAATGGATTGATTCCCTCCCCCCTCCCTCCTTTCTGCGTTAACAAATAAGTGTAGAGTGTAACAGAGGTAACGTTTCAAATCTAGTATGACTCGTCCTCAGAATACTGAAGAAGGACACAGAATTCTGAAGAGTCATACTGGACTTGAAACATAAGTTCTATTCTTTTCTCCACAGATGTTGCCTGACCTGCTGCGTTTCTCCAGCATTCTCTACGTTTATTTCAAATCACCAGCATGGGCAGTATTTTGCCTCCATCTGTGTTATATAATTCTACCATACATCAACATCCAATATCAGCCTTGATGCAAGGGAAGCCATCATTAGCACAGCTCTTCCCTCTCATATGATAAATGGATAAAAAGGTGGAGCTTTCCTCTCCTTTTAACTCAATCAGACACGTTTCAATATAGACAGAAGGTTTCAAAGTGAGGTGAGGAGGATGGATTTCATACAAACCCACCAACAATGTTCACAGTCATGAAAGCAAACATTTGAATAAAATTCAACAATCCAATTTGATAACAGAGAACCTCAACTTCAATTTAAAATGACAAACAATTGAATTACTTATTTTCACATTTGGCTGTGATTTATATTTTCACAAATGAGCTAAGTAATGTGTTTGAGAAGGTCCTGCACAGATTTAAATTTTGTTGTTTTTTGCAAATTCAAGTTAAGTTTTTTTGCTTTGCACATGCAAAGTTTTAGCTTTATCATTATCATATGGTATTTTTGTGTCTGTGATTGTATTGAATTATCCAAAATAATATTATTGGGACTTTTTGGCGATAACTTTGATGTAAATTGTGCCAAGCAAAAATAATATTTTTGGCATTAGAACTTGTTTTGATGCTTTCAGCACAGCATATTTTTCAATATGGGTTTCATTCTACATTACTTACTAATGGTGGATAAACAATATCTTTCACGCCAATTAATAGAGTGGATTCAAGTGAGGGTGCAGTTGTAACAATAGTACAATACTTTTGCTATGTGACCTTCTAGAACCAGATTTTAATGCTAGCATTGAATTAAATGTTGCTCTGTAGTGGTTAATGGGTGGTATTCCAATAATTTTAATTCTTGTATGATAAAACTGCCAGGTAGTGAAGATGATATCTTCACAGAAAAACCAGAACTAGATGTTAAGGGAGGTATAATATTATCCATGTATTGGATATAAACCTGCATGTATAAGAGGACCTGTGCATTTGAAAAATGATGGCATTTCAAAGAAATGTTCTAGCTAATCTGCCTTTGAATTTTAGTGTGGTAGAGGTTGTCAATCCTTTCATTTACAAACCCAGTTCAGATACCAGAGGAAGCTCTTTACGACATTAAACAGGACAAGGTGGTTAGTTCCAGGCATGAGCTGACAATGAACGTATTAACCTCTCCATAAGTATGAAGAAAGAAAGGTAAGAAACCAAGAAATTTTGACTGTCAGGCTAACATCTACAGTGGAAAAGCTGTTGGAGCTTGTAACTAAGATCAGCACTTGGAGAGATTTGAGCTGATTTCAAGCAGTGAACAAGGATTTGTAAAAATAGCCCATGCCTAACAAAATTCCTTCATGTTTTAGGAAGGAGCTAAAATAGTAGACAGATCAATGGATGTGCTTTACATTGACTCCCAGAAGGCATTTCCCAAGATTCTACACAGGAAATTATTAGCCAAAATTAAAACCCTTGAAACTAAAGATAGTGAGAACAGAGCATGTTGACCTTAATGCCCACAAAGCTCCTACTTACATAAAATTACCCACTTCATTAAGAGAACTAAACTGGCAAAAGTGATTTATTTTGTTCCACAGTCAAGGTTCGCAGTAGCTCAGAAGCTCCAGCCTAAAAATATATTGAGCTGGAACTTCATTTGTCAAGTGCTTATGGAGCTAGCTGTTCTCTTAGCTTATGGGATAACATTTCATATCAAAGTAACAGAGGCTTATTTTGATATTTACACTTAATTATTTGGGATTCAATTTTACCTCTGATTCCCAATATTATGGGTTTGAGCATCACCTAAGACTCAAGCTCAGAAAAAATCTTTATCCCCATGAAAGGGAGGCACTCCCAGAAGAAGCAGTTAATGACATTTTAAGTAATTATTTTTTAAAGAAAATTGGATATATTGATTATTACGTAGAGAATTGTAGACGGAGAGAACATAAAGACGATCAAGTCAAATTATGAAGAAAACAAAGAGGCCTCTGAGTTGTTGTGATTAAGTTGCAATTTTTGGGCATAGATCATGAGATAATTGGACAAGAAAGAAAAAGAAACATTTGATGTCTGAGAGATAGTCTTTTATGGATTTGTTTCTTCTTACACCTATCATTAATAAGGTGAGCTAAAGAGAAAAATTTACTTGTATTGGCTAATAGAAATCTATACACTACATTGGATAGCAAATTCAGGATGCGAACTTCAGTTAGAAAATAAAGTACAATTTAACAGATGGTTACTGAAGAATCATCATGATGATTACCCATGGAATTTTGTGCAGTATTCAGATATGGTTACCATACTTAAGATAAATTATAAGATGGTATAATCTTAGCAAAAATAATAACTATGATTAAACTTTGTACTTATGTTTGATTTTCCACTAATATTATTAGTAAGGACTTGCATTTATGTAGCAACTTCCACAACCATAAAATATAAGACATTCTGAGCTGAATCGTATATTATTGGGCTAAATGTAAATTGAATCGACTTTTTTGTCTTTTAGTTAAAGTCATAGAGTCATAGCATCATACAGCATGGAAATAGGCCGTTTGGTCCAACTAGTCCATGCCAATCATGTTCCCAAAAGAAACTCGAACCACTTGTCTGCATTTGGCCCATATCCCTACAAATCTTTCCTATTCAGGTCCCTGTCCAAATGTCTTTTAAATGTTCTAACTGTACCTGCATCCACTACTTCCTCTGGCAGTTCCTTCTCCACATGGGCCCACTCTGTGTAAAACAGTTGCTCTTAGTGTCCTTTTTAAAATTTCCTTATCTCACCTTACAAATATGACCCTAAGTTTTGAACTCCCCACCTGTTCACTTTATCTCTGCCCCTAATGATTTTATAAACCTGTATAAGTCTATCCTTCAATCTCCTGCACTGCAGTGAAAAAATTCCCAACCTATCCAGTCTAGTTTTAGAGCTCAAATCCTCCATTCCTGGCAACATCCTTGTTGCAACATCAAACAAGTTTCATCACTGTATCTTACCAAACTGATCTCAGTAACTATTCACCCTCTTCTGATGGCATCCCCGTTGTCCATTTCTAGCCCCATCTTACCATTCACCATACCCAGAGCAACTCGCTATTTATGGATATCTCAGAATTTACAAGCATCCTGGTCATGGCACAATTCTTAACAGCCTATTGTGAACTCAGCCAAGAAGTGTCAGTGCAGAGGCACCCTGCACAGTTACTTACAGCTGCTCTGAACATAGCAGAAAAGAGGAAATTAGCACACCTCTTTGTCACACAGCTGATTGACCATGTCCAAGCTGCTAGACTGATATAAGGGCTGTCTTTGGCATACTGAAGTGGGAGATTCTGACCAAAGGCTATCTCGTTTTACTTGACTGAGCTTGAAGACAACCATGACACCCACCTTTCTGCCTGTGCTAAATGGCATGGCATGACTGAGTAATATAAGCCTGGTAACTCTGGCTGGGGGGATAGAAGGGCATGAAATAGCGAGGCAGTAATGGTGTGAGCACCCAGATATATTCAGAATGAGTGAGCATATGACTGTGACCATGATCGAGGAAACAAATGGACAAGTTGCCAAGAAGAGAACTAAGAAAGCAGTGAAGAGGAAGCCAGTGAAGAGTGGCAAGAAGAGGACAATGTCCAAGAAAGTTATGCCACCTCCATCTGCAAAGTGATGAAGCAGGTTCAACCTGCAACGGCATCCCACTCAAGGCCATGAGCATCATGAACTCATTGATGAACAATATTTTAAGCTATCATCCCTCTTAATTGGCAACTTGCTACTGCCAAGCAAAAACTCACCCCACTAATGGGGAACTGCATAATAGATACTATGAACTGCTCCTGATGTCTGGATAGACTTCAGAGAATTTCTCATGTAACTTAGTCACAATCACATTATAGCTCATGTCATTCAGGCTCCCATAGGGTTTCACTCTTTCTAGCTATTAATTACTTTTTGAAGGCAAAATTATTGTTGCAATTTGCACATAGCAAGCTCCCTGAAATCTGCAAGATGGTGATGACCATGTAACCTGTCGTCGTGATGTTAACTGAAGGATAAATATTGACCTACAATCTTCTGCTATTGAATGAGTTAGCACTGAGACACACTTTAGTGAATAGAGGAATTTTAACCCAATGCTGACATCTGAAAGGATCCACTCAGCAAAAACAAAAACAGTTCCAGGCTTTAGATCATTGATAAAGTGATGTAGAGGTTGTCGAACTCACATAGATGATCTAGAAAGCACAGTTAGAAAGTCAAACAGCAACATGTTGAACTTAACAGAAGGAAACGCTCCTTGTCAAGAAATTAATTTATGTGATAGACTGCCATCTAGTGTGGACAATACTGACTTAATTGAACTATTTAAAACAAAATTGATCAATAATGATTCATTGAGCAATGGAAACTGACGGCATAGAATTATGTGAACTGCAAGAGTCAACTTTTACTTCAACTTTTCTTGACTCATTATCTAATGTGTATATATCTGAAAGTTACTTCTTTAAACTCATATTTGCAATGTTAACACTTAGCTGCACATTTTGAAAAGGAGCAAGAGCCTCTTTCTTCAAAACCTTTTCCCTGAGGCTCTGGCACAGTTATTATTATGACACGGTGGTGAACCCGTCTGTTAATTAAACCAAACACCCAGAAAACCTCACTCCGCCTCATAATCTGTTAAAATATGAGTGACAGAGAATTCCCAAATCCCACTATTTAAAGAAAATAACATCAATTTATTTCTTTAACTCTAAAAATGAACATTAAACAACAACGATGCACAGCTCTAAGTCCCCCTTTCTCTTAACTGCTTATTACCTGCCTCCAAATCTGTAATAATATGCTGTTTCAATAAGACACTTATTAAAATTACATCAACTTAATTTTAAAACCACCACAGCCGCTGTTGTCTTCTGTGACTTCACTCTTCTGGCTGCTGAATTCCCTGGGTCATCTTCTTGCTTTTTACTGCGAGCATGTTTCATGTCAAAAGGAAGCAAAGAGTGGGGATAAATGAGTGCTATTCTGGCTGGCAATCAGTGACTTGTGGTGTGCCTCAAGGATTGGTGTGGGGACCACAATTATTTACAATTTCTGTAGATGATTTGGAGTTGGGGACCACGTGTACAGTGTCAAAGTTTGCAGGTGACACTAAGATGAGTGGCAGAGCAAAGTGTGCAGAGGACTGTACAAAAGTTGCAGAGGAACATAGATACATTGACTGAGTAGGAAAAGGTCTGGCAGATGGAATACAATGTTAATAAATGTGAAGTCATCCATTTTGATAGGAGTAACAGTGGAAAGGATTATTATTTGAATGGTAAAAGGTTGCAGCATACTGCTATGCCGAGGGACCTGGGTGTCCTTGTGCATGAATCACAGAAGGTTGATCTACAGGTACAGCAAGTAATTAAGAAGGTAAATGGAGTTTTGTCCTTCATTGCTAAAGGGTTTGATTTTAAAAGCAGAGACGTTATGTTGCAGCTGTACAAGGTGCTGGTGAGGCCATACCTGGAGTACTGTGTGCAGTTCTGTTTTCCTTACTTGAAAAAGGATGTACTAGCACTGGAAGGGGTGCAGAGGAGCTTCAATAGGTTTATTGCAGAGTTGAGGGGGTTGGCTTTTAAGGAGAGACTGAGTAGACTGGAATTATATTCATTGGAAGTCAGAAAAATGAGGTGGGATCTTATAGAAACATATAAAATTATAAAGGGAATAGATAAGATGGAAGTAGAGAGGATGTTTCCACTGGCAGGTGAAGCTAGGACAAGAGGCCATAGCCTCAAGATTTGAGGGAACAGATTTAGGACTAAATTGAGAAGGAACCTCTTCACTCAGAGTGTTGTCACGCTCTGCAATTCCTTGCCCAGTAAAGTAGTTGACACTACTTCAGTAAATATTTTTAAAGCTAAGGGAGATTTGTTTCGAACAATAAAGATGTTGGGAGAGGAAAAAAACGGAAGGCTTGGAGGCCCTGGTCCAGGAACTCCGCACATATGTTCGAGACACCACCCATGCCCTCCACCTCCTCCAAGACTTCCAATTCCCTGGCACCCAACACCTCATCTTCACCATGGATATCCAATCCCTCTACACCTCCATCCGCCATGACCAGGGCCTCCAAGCCCTCTGTTTTTTCCTCTGCCAACCTCCCCAACAGTACCCTTCCACCGACACTCTCATTCGTTTGGCCGAACTGGTCCTCACCCTTAACAATTTCTCCATAAAATCCTCCCACTTACTCCAGACCAAAGGGGTAGCCATGGGCACACGTATGGGCCCCAGCTATGCCTGTCTCTTTGTTGGCTATGTAGAACAGTCGATCTTCCGTAATTACACCGGCACCACTCCCCACCTCTTCCTCCGCTACATTGATGACTGCATTGGCACCA
>NC_057744.1:20655849-20705680 GCF_004010195.1 Chiloscyllium plagiosum
ACATCCATCAAAGTTTTACCTGCACATCCACCAATATCATTTTTGTATCTGTTGCTCCCGATGCGGTCTCCTCTACATTGGGGAGACTGGACGCCTCCTAGCAGAGCGCATTAGGGAACATCTCCGGGGCACCCGCACCAATCAACCACACCGCTCTGTGATCCAACATTTCAACTCCCTCTCCCACTCTGCCAAGGACATGGAGGTCCTGGGCCTCCTTCACCACTGCCCCCTCACCACCACACGCCTGGAGGAAGAATGCCTCATCTTCCACCTTGGAACACTTCAACCTCAGGGCATCAATGTGGACTTCAACAGTTTCCTCATTTCCCTTTCCCTTCCAGCTCAGCACTGTCCCCATGTCTTGTCCTACCTGCCTATCTTCTTTTCCACCTATCCACTCCACCCTCCTCCCTGACCTATCACCTTCATCCCCTCCCCCACTCACCTATTGTACTCTATGCTACTTTCTCCCCACCCCCACCCTCCTCTAGCTTATCTCTCCACCCTTCAGGCTCTCTGCCTTTATTCCTGATGAAGGGCTTTTGCCCGAAACGTCGATTTTACTGCTCTTCGGATGCTGCCTGAACTGCTGTGCTCTTCCAGCACCACTAATCCAGGATCTGGAGAAAAACCTTGCTGTGTAGGTACTTGAAAATTGTCAAAATGGAAATAGTGTTAGTTAAGAAGCCATCCAAATCCAAGCATGAAACAAATCAAAGAAGGATGGAATTCCATATTTTAAGGCAAATGCTGGATGATGCACAAGGTTCATGAGAAGGCATGACTTAGCACTTCAGCAGAGAACTAAGATTGCAAAAAGCTGCCTGCTGAACCAGAAGATATGATATTACAGTTTCACCAGTTTGTAATCAGAAATTGGTAGAAAATAGGCTTTTTGTACTGTAGCATGAATTTTAGTCCCTCAAAAGTAGTATCCATGTATTAGTCAATTCCATAAATTTAACCTTAAAAGATCATCTATTGTAAAATTTGACTTCTACACGTGTATATATGATACATTTCAACAGTGTTTAATTCACTGTGAAGCTCTCTGGAATGTCTTGAGGATGTGAAATGAATTGCATGACAAGTGTTTTCTTTTAAATCAACCATTTCTCAGTAATAATTTTTTTAATGATGAAACAGAATAATTCTTTGCTGTTTATTAGTAGCATGAGAATTTGAAAGGTAATTCAATAAAAAAAAGTACTTTTGGTAGAGAATTATATCCAAAACTGCAAGTTTTGAAATTGTACATTCGAAAATTAAAATTATTTCATTTTAATTTTAATAAGTGGAAATACTTAACTGATCAGGTAGCATCTGTGGAGAGACACAGAGTTATCATTACACAATTAACCTTTAATCAGAACTCAAAAATCATATAAATTCAGGAAGCCAGGAAAAGAAAATTGAAGGTAGAAGATAAGAGAAAGCAAAATTTTAATTCATTCCAGTATGTTTTCAATGCACTCAATGCTTATTTCCTTTGTTGCTTAGTCGATCCCTCATGGTGTTGTTCTTTGTTTATCAGTGGACAAAGGTTTTAGAAGGTGTGGTGTCAGGTATATGATTTATATATATAAATCATACATGTCACTATTTCAAAACCCAAACTCTAAAGTAAATGATTTTTATATGTGTGTGTATGTGTATATATATATATATATATATGTATGTATGCATGTATATAATGGCATGTAGGTTTGTCTATGAATGAATTTCATGATTAACTTATATATCTGTAGCCTGGTGATTTCTTCAAAAAAAAACAGTATGAGAGAGAAGGTCTTTTCAGCTAATGGGAATTTGTTTACAATGTGAGAGCTTTACAAGTGAACAAAGTAAACAAAATAATTTGTAAGGCTTCAGTTAGACAGATGTGAAATTGTGCTGTTTTAGGGGAAACACCCATACCTTGATGAAAGCTTTTGGCTTCAGTTCAGTTTGCAGATACCCGGATTGTAGGTGCAGGTGTGAAATGGTTTATCCTGAAGAAGGGAGAGGGTTTAGGACAATTTTTAAAATGGGTTACCTCAGTGTAAGGAGTTTATTTTGAAAATTCTAGACCTGAAAGTGCTTAGTAAAATCCTGAATGGGTTACTTGAAACTGAGAAAGTCTAAGGTCAACCGTAAGAAGTCTCAAAGATGAGGTGATCAGGCTCTTAAAAGTGGAAACTGATTCATCAGTTAAGCACTATAAGAGTAATAGAGAAGGGAAATCTCTCTGGTATTTCAGGAATGTGAAGAGGCACTGTTGGGATTAATGGTATTGCATTTTATGATGTGCTTTGAAATATTTAAACTTTCCATTTATGTATATAGTTTGATTTATTCTATTTTTTTCTTCATGTCTGTTGCATAATAAATTCCTGTTTAATTGTTAAAATCAAATTTGGAACATTAAATGCAATGTTTCAATGAGAGACTACCTTGTTAAAACCAAAAAAAAGCATGATCTATCAAGCCAAATTTCAATTTCTGAAGTGTCCATTAATAACATTACGTGGGATCATAACAAAGGGTAAGAATATTAAATTAGAACACAGAACTTTACAGCACAGTACAGGCCCTTCAGCCCTTGATGTTGCGTCAAACTGAGAAGTTAATCTGATGCTCATCTAACCTACACCATTCCACTATTATCCATATGTATGTTCAATGCCAATTTAGATGCCTTTAATGTCGCGAGTCTACTACTGCTGCAGGCAGGCTATTCCAGGCTGCTACTATTCTGAGTAAAAAAAAACTACCCAAATATCTGTCCTAAATCTATCACCCCTTAATTTAAATCTATGTACCCTCATGTTAGCCCTCATAATCCAAAAGAAAAGGCTCTCACTGTCCACCCTATTGAACCCTCTGATTACCTGATACATCTCAATTAAGTCACCTCTCAATCTTCTTCTCTCCAAAGAAAACAGCCTTAGTTCCCTCAGCCTTTCCTCGAAAGACCTTCCTTCCATACCAGGCAACATCCTCGTAAATCTCCTCTGAACTCTTTCCAAAGCTTCCACACCCCTCCTATAATGCAGTGACTAGAACTGCACACACTACTCCAGGGTGCCGCCTTATGAGTGTCAGCTGAAGCATAACCTCATGGCTCCAAAGCTCCAACCAATAAATGCCAACACACCATATGCCTTCTTAACAACCCTATCAATCTGACTAGAAGAAAGTGAGGACTGCAGATGCTGGAGATCAGAGCTGAAAATGTATTGCTGGAAAAGCGCAGCAGATCAGGCAGCATCCAAGGAGCAGGAGAATCAATGTTTCGGGCATGAAACGTCTCATGCCCGAAATGTCGATTCTCCTGCTCCTTGGATGCTGCCTGACCTGCTGTGCTTTTCCAGCAACACATTTTCAGCTATCAATCTGACTGGCAACTTTCAGGGATTTATGCACCGGGACACCAAGATCTCTCTGTTCATCTACATTGCCAAGAATTTTACCATTAGCCAAGTACTCTGCATTCTGAAGTGAACTACCTCACACTTTTCTGCATTAAACTCCATTTGCCACTTCTCAGCCCAGCTCTGCATCTTATCTATGTCCCTCTGTAACCCACAACATCCTTTGGCATTGTCCACAACTCTGCCTACCTTAGTGTCATCTGCAAATTTACGAACCCATCCTTCTACGGCCATCTCCACATCATTCATTAAAATGACAAACAGCAGTGGCCCCAAAACAGATCCTTGTAGCACACCACTGGTAACTGAGCTCCAGGATGAACATTTCCCATCAACCACCACCTTCTGTTTTCTTTCAGCTAGCCAATCTCTGATCCAAACTGCTAAATCACCTTTAATCCCAAAACTCCTTATTTTGTGCAATAGCCTACCATGTGGAACCTTATCAAATGCCTTACTGTGAAGTCCATATACACCACATCAATCATCTTACCTTCATCCACCTTTTTTGTCACCTTTTCGAAGAACTCAATAAGTTTAGTGAGGCACGACCTACCCTTCACAAAACTGTGTTGACTATCCCTAATCAAATTAATCCTTTCCAGGTGGTTATAAATCCTATCTTTTGTAACCTTTTCCAACACCTTACCCACAACCGAAGTAAGGCTCACTGGCCTATAATTACCAGGATTGTCCCGACTCCCCTTCTTAAACATGGGAACAACACTTGCTATCCTCCAGTCTTCTGGCACTACTCCTGTTGACAATGATGACATAAAGATTGAAGCCAAAGGCTCTGCAATCTCCTCCTGGGCTTCCCAAAGAATCCACAGATAAATCCCATCCAGCCCCAGGGTCTTATCTATTTTCAGATCTTCCAAAATTGCTAAAACCTCCTCTTTGTGAACCTCAATCCAATCTCATCTCATAGCCTAAATCTCTGTATTCTCACTAACATTGCCCTTTTCCAATGTGAATACTGACAAAAAGTATTCATTAAGCACGTCCCCTATGTCCTCAGATTCCACACACAACATTCCACTACTATCTTTGATTGGCCCTAATCTTACTCTCGTCATTCTTTAATTCCTGATATACCTATTGAAAGCCTTAGGGGTTTCCCCAATCCTGTCCATCAACAACTTCTCCAGTCCCCTCCTGGTTCTTCTTAACCGTGTCTTTAGACCTTTTCTGGCTAACTTCAAACTCTCAAGCCCCCTAACTGAGCATCCATGTCTCATCCTCACATTAGCCTTCTTCTTCTGCTTGACAAGAGCTTCAGCTTCTTTAGTAAACCATGGCTCCCTCCCTCGACAACTACATCCCTGCCTGATAGATATATACCACAGTAGCTATTCCTTGAATAAGTTACACATTTCAAGAGTGTCCATCCCCTGCAGTTCCCTTCCCCAACCTGTGCATCCTAAATCATGCCTAATCGCATCATAATTGCCTTTCCCCCAGTTATACCTCTTTCCCTATGGTATATACCTATTCCTGCCCATTGCTATTGTAAACATAACCGAATTATGGTCACTATCACCAAAGTGCTCACCTACCTCCAAATCTAACACCTGGCCGGGTTCATTCACCAGTACCAAATCCAATACGGCATCACCCCTTGTTGGCCTGTCTACATAATGTGTCAGGAAACTTTCCTGCACACATTGAACAACACCTGACCCATCTGTGGGCGGCATGGTGGCACAGTGGTTAGCACTGCTGCCTCACAGCGCCAGAGACCCGGGTTCAATTCCCGACTCAGGCGACTGACTGTGTGGAGTTTGCACGTTCTCCCCGTGTCTGCGTGGGTTTCCTCCGGGTGCTCCGGTTTCCTCCCACAGTCCAAAGATGTGCAGGGTCAGGTGAATTGGCCACGCTAAATTGCCCATAGTGTTAGGTTAAAGGGGTAAATGTAGGGGTAGGGGTATGGGTGGGTTGCGCTTCGGCGGGTCAGTGTGGACTTGTTGGGCCGAAGGGCCTGTTTCCACCCTGTAAGTAATCTAATCTAATCTAAACTACTTAAACTATATTATTCCTGGTCAATATTGGGGAAGTTAAAGTCCCCCATAACAACTATCCTGTTACTCTTGCTCCTATCGAGAATCACCTTTGCTATCTTTTCCTCTACATCCCTGGAACAATTTGGAGGCCTATAGAAAACTCCCAAAAGGGTGACCCCTCCTTTCCTGTTTCTAACCTCAGCCCAAACTACCTCTGTGGATGAGTCCTCAAATGGTATCTCAGCTGCTGTAATACTACCCTTGGTTAACAATGCCACACCCCCATCTCTTTTACCGTCTTCTCTGTTCTTGCTGAAACATCTAAATCCCAGAATCTGTAACAACCATTCCTGTCTCCCCTCTAGCCATATCTCTGAAATAGCCACAACATCGAAATTGCAAATACCAACCCATGCAGCAAGTTCACCCACCTCATTCCAGATGCTCCTGGCACTGAAGTACACAAATTTCAAACCAACGTACTGATTGCTGGTGCCCTCTTGCGACTTTGTAAACCTATCCCTGATCTCACTACCCTGAATCTCCTGTACACTGGAACTACAATTCAGGTTCCCATCTCTCTGCTGCATTAGGTTAAACCCCAACGAAGAGCATTAGCAAATTGCCCCCCCACCCTGCCAAGATATTGGTGCCCCTCTGGTTCAGGTAAAGACCATCCTGTTTGCAAAGGTTCCACCTTCCCCAGAGAGAGCTCCAATTATCCAAGAATCCAAAACCCTTCCTCCTGCATCATCCCTGCAGCCATATGTTCAGCTTCGCGCTCTCCCTGTTGCTCGCTTCACGAGCACATGGCACAGGCAACAAGCCAGAGATAACAACTAAGCTTCCACTAGCTCCCTGAATTTCTGTCTTAGATCCCCACCTTTCTTCTTGTCACTGTTGTTGATGCCGATGTGGACCACGACTTGGGGCTGCTCCCCCTCTCCCTCAAGGATCCCAAAAACACTATCAGAGACATCACAAACCCTGGCACTTGGGAGGCAATGCACCAATCATGAATCTCTCCTGTTCCCACAAAACCTCCGATCTGTCCCCCTAACGATAGAGTCCCCAATGACTAAAGCTCTGCTCCTCTTCCCCCTTCCCCTGTGAGCAACAGGCACAGACTCTGCACAAGAGACCTGTGACCCCTTGCTTATCCCTGGTAAGTCAGCCCCCCAACAGTATCCAAAATGATGTACTTGTTGCTGAGGGGAACCACCACAGGAGATCCCTACACTGCCTGTCGGTTCCCTTTCCCACATGTGACGATAACCCACCTATCTTCTTCATGTCGCTGTGGAGTAACTACCTCCCTGTAACGTCTCTCAATAACCCCCACCGCATCCCGAATGTAGTTCATCCAGCTCCAGCTCCAGCTCCAGTTCCCTAACACGGTTCTCGAGGAGCTGGAGTTGGATGCACTTCCCATAAATGAAGTCTATAGGGACACTAGAGGTGGCCCTCACCTCCCACATACTGCAGGAGGAACATTCAACTGCCCTAACTTTCACTCCCACTATTCTAAATTCCCAAATAGATTGCTGGGAAAAGAAAAGAAATGAAACATGAAAGAAAACACTTGTCATCTTACCAGTTGACTCACAGAATGGTTTTTTTGGTTAGAGGAGGAGGATGGGCGGGAGACACTACACGAGTAGTGTTTCGGGGAAAGCAACTGATCAAACATGTGACCTTGTGACCTCTCCGACTCCGTCCAGGAACTGAAGAAAAACCAGAACGAAAAGAAATTTGAACCATATACTCACGTATCCCGACAGGCTCTGCTGCTCCCTGGAGACCTCGAAATTATGCCCAAGTCTTTCACCATAAACTTGCAAAATCAACAGGACTCTGGAGAACTTTGTGCTCCTTGCATCCAAAATATGACAAAATTTTGTTTTAAAATTATACACTATGAAGTTGCCTTTTGTGTCTTTGGGCATGATGAAAGATTTTGCTATGGAAGTGTTGAGTTCACTATATTAATAAGCATCTTTCTGAGCGAAAATTTTTCAAGCACCAAAATCAAGATATGATGGGAAGAAGCTTCAAGTTCCATGCTGTTGCTTACTTTTCATCCCAGAAGTATTCATGCAACAAGTGTTATGGGCATAGACAATTGCCACCAAAATGGGTAACTAAATAATTCTGGAGATGGTTACATGACACTGGTCACCTTAGTTACTCGGCTTGTTGGGGTATGGTGCATGGTTTCTTCAAATTTATATATGAACCCCAACCATATTTTATCTATATAGCACTGTTTAGTTAATTGAGTTGTTCATGGAATAGGGATAATTACGATGCTCTACTGAAGCTATTTGCAAATACCCTTATTTGTCTGGAAACAATTTCTGGCCTTGCTTGTCAGGTTCATTAGTAACTGAGCATGCACTCGTCTCAGCAGGTTTGTTGAATTGTAATATGCAAGAATAATTTATAGCGAAATCAAAATGGTACTCACTCAGCAAAACACCATCCTCCTCTTAGCTGATGTTGTTATAAATGGTCTGGCATCCAAACAGGCATTATACTTAGTAAGGCCAAACATACCAGTTCAACTTTTAATCAGCAATCTAGTATTTCCATATGAAATTGCCAAAGTTTCTAAAACAGGCTAATCAGATCTGCAATCTGAGTACTGTAGAATTATACAACACAAACTGAATCAATATGTGTTGCTGTAAGTCATTTAATCCAGTTAGCATTCTTTAACTACCAAGTTCCAAAGCTGGATATCCAAACCTAAATTAAGGTTTTGTTGAATGATCGCCAGAATATCTCTTTATTCCCAGAGCTGCCACTATTCTAACTGCAGCAAATAAGAACACTCCACGATAGATGAGTGCCTTCAGTATGCTTCCACAGCATTTGAAATTCAATCTCATCAAGCCCCTGTAGAATTGTAGCTAGACATCTTTATGCCTGTGTTCCAATAATCCTTGCAATATTTGTCTCTCTAGTTACTTGTTACACCTGCATGTTAGCTTTCTTTGTTCCTGGGTGAATCTAGCCACATCCTGTTGAACATCAACATTTACGATTTCACATCTTTTAGAAAATATTCTGCTTTGCTATTCTTACAAACAAAACATCCTGTATATTAAATAATTGAGCTTGTTGTTTACTTGATGAAATTTCCGATATATTGTTGCAGCCTTTCTGTGCTCTCCTCACAGCTTATGTTCATAGAACATTATAGCAGAGTACAGGGCCTCCAACCCTCAATATTGCACCGACGTGTTGAACCAATCTGAAGCATACTATCCTACACTATTTCAGTTTCATCCATATGTTTATTCAATGACCATTTAAATGCCCTTAAAGTTGGCAATTCTACTAATGTCACAGGCAGTGTGTTCCACACCCCTACTACCCTCTGAGTAAAGAAACTACCTCTGAAATTTGTCCTTTATCTATGACCCCTCAATTTAAAGCTATGTCCCCTTGTGCTAGCTATCTCCATCTGAGGAAAAAGGCTCTCACTGCCCACCCTATCTAACCCTCTGATTATCTTATATGCCTCAATTAAATCACCTCTCAACCTTCGACTCTTCAACCAAAATAACCTCAAGTCCCTCAGCCTTTCCTCAAAAGTCTTTCCCTCCATACCAGGCAACATCCTGGTAAACCTCCTCTGAACCTTTTCCACAGCTTTCACATCCTCCCTGTAATACAGTGACCAGAACCGTGTGCAATACTCCACATGCAGCCGCATCAGAGTTTTGTACAGCTGCAGTGTGACCTTGTGACACCGAAACTCAATCCCTCTACCAATGAAAGCTAACACACTGTATGCCTTCTTAACAAACCATTCACACTGGGTGGCAACTTTCAGGGATCTATGTACATTGACAACAAGATCTTTCTGTTCATCTATACTACCAAGAATCTAACTATTAGCCCAGTACTCTTTATTCCTGTTGCTCCTTCCAAAGTAATTCACCTCACACTTTTCCACATTAAACTCCATTTGCCACCTCTCAGCCAACTCTGCATCTTGTCTATGTCCCTCTGTAATCTGCGACATCCTTCAGCACTATTCACAACTCCACCGACCTTAGTGTCATTCGCAAATTCACTAACCCATCCTTCTATGTCTTCATCCAGGTCATTTATAAAAATGACAAACAGCAGTGGTCCCAAAACAGATCCTGGCAGTACACCACTCGTAACTGAACTCCAGGATGAACATGTCCCATCAACCACCACTCTCTGTCTTCTTCCAGCTAGCCAATTTCTGATCCAAACCACTAAATCACCCTCATATGCCTTTATATTTTGTGCAATAGCCTACTGTGGGGAACTTTATCAAACGCCTTACTGATATCCAAATGCACAACATGAATTGCTTTACCCTCATCTACCTGTTGGGTCACTATCTCAAAGAACTCAGTAAGGTTTGTGAGGCACAACCTATCTTTCACAAAACCGTGTTCACTATCTCTAATCAACTTATTCCTGTCGAGATGATTATAAATCCTATCTCTTATAATCTTTTCCAACACTTTACCCACAACAAAAGTAAGGCTCATCAGTCTATAATTACCAGGTTGTCTCTACTCCCCTTCTTCAACAAGGGAACAACATTTGCAATCCCCTAATCATCTGGCACTATTCCTGTAGACAATGACATCATAAAGATCAAAGCCAAAGGCTCTGCAATCGCCTTCCTGGCTTCCCAAACAATCCTAGGATATATCCCATTTTGACTGGGGGACCTATCTATTTTCACACTTTCCAGAATTGCTAACACCTCCTCCTTGTGAACCTCAATCCTGTCTAGTCTAGTAGCCTGTATCTCAGTATTCTCCTCGACAACACTATCATTTTCCAGTGTGAATACTGACAAAAAATATTCAATTAGCACTTCCTCTATCTCCTTGGGCTCTACACACAACTTCCCATTACTATCTTTAATTGGCGCTAATCTTTCTCTAGTCAATCTTTTATTCCTGGTATATCTATAGAAATCTTTAGGGTTTTCCTTGATTCCATCTGCTAATCACTTCTCATGTCCCCTCCTGGCTCTTCTGAGCTCTCTCTTTCGGTCTTTTCTGGCCAACCTGTAACTCTCAAGCACCCTAACTGAGCCTTCATATTTCATTCTAGCAGAAGTCTTCTTCTTCCTCTTGATAAGAGATTCAACTTCTTTAATAAACCACGGCTCCCTCACTCGATCACTTCCTCCTTGTTTGACCGGTACATACTTTTCAAAGACATGCAGTAGCTGGTCTTTGAATAAGCTCCACATTTCAATTATGCCCTTCCCCTGCAGTTTCCTACCCTATCCTATGCATCCTAAATCTCCCTAATCGCATCATAATTCCCTTTCCCCAGTAATAACTCTTGCCCTCCGGAATATACCTATTGCTTTCTGTCACTAAATTAAACATAACCGAATTGTGGTCATTATCATCAATGTACTCATCTCCTTCCAAATCTAACACCTGGCCAGGTTCACTACCCAGTACCAAATCCGATGTGACTGTGCCCTTGTTCGCCTGTCTATATAAGCTTCCTCCCTAGCTTTGTATCATCAGCAAATTTTGATGTGTTACTCTGTCTCTTTCATTGTTATTAATATGATATCGAGATGAACTTTTCACCACTCCATTATTCATAGCTTGCCAACTTGAAAATATATGTTTATTGTTGGTCTTTGTTTCTTGTTTGATTGGAAATGAGGACTGCAAATGCTGGAGATCAGAGTCAAAAAGCATAGTGCTGGAAAAGCACAGCAGGTCAGGCAGCATCCAAGAAGCAGGAGAGTGGACATTTTGGGCATAAGCCTAATGAAGGAGTTATGCCCAAAACATTGACCTTTCTTGCTTGATAATCAATCATCTATCCATGCTAATGTAGTGCCCCCAACTCCAAAAGCCAGTCACTTTATCATTTTGTGTGGCATTCTGCTGAACGGTCACCAAATGCTCCTTCAATAACAACACCAATAGCAAAATCCGTGAACTTTATCAACTAGAAGGACAAGGGCAGCAAATTCACGATATCATTATTACCTGCAAGTTCCCTTTCAAACCATCAATCAACCTGACTTTGAACTACTTTGCCATTCCTGCAATGTCATTGGATCAATCTTCTGAAACCCTTTTCGAAAAACACTGGGGATGTACCAATGTACATGGGCTGCAGCAGATCAAGGCAACTCATCACACCTACTCAAGGCAATTAAGGATGAGCAATACATGCTGGCCTTGTCCATGATAACCACATAGTATGAAAGAATTCTAAAAGAATTGTGAGCCAGCTAATATCCCCAACTAGAGTATAGATAAATTCTTTCTGAACATAATTCTCCGTAAGGCTTTGTGCTTGTTATGTATTTACAGATCTAATATGAAGAGAGTTGGGAAGAATCGTTGGAGGAAATAGTGGAGCCTGTGTGGATTTTTGTCACGCCATCTGCCAACAGATGGCTATCCAGTTTGTCAGCAAAAAGGCTGCTGGGGATTTTGAGGTGTTGGCCTCAGATAAATCTGAAAGAGAAACTACATGGTGCTGAGCAGGAGCCTATCATGACTCACTGAGTTGAAAATTCAAGAGTGGACCATCAGTAAGGCAAGTTGTGGGACTCCAGGCCATGATTGCAGAAGGTGGAAACCCAGAACTGCCACAGTCCACATTAATATTAAGGATCACAGATCAATCCTGCTCCTCCAAGGCATAAAAACATATAAAAATAATCCCAAACTTTTATCCTCCTTTTCCATTCCAGGCTCCAAACAATCTGACCTTATCAGCCATTTGAAGTTCTGTTTATATTTAACAGGAAAGGCGCAAAGGTATTATGACCAGTCTAGTAATCCAGAGAGTTGGAGACATGAATTTAAAACTCAGCATGGCAAATCACAAACTTTGAACACAATTAATAAATCTGTAATTCAAACCATTGTCGTTTATCATTCAAAAAGTCCAATTCACTAACCCAAGGAAAATTTGCCATCCTCACCTGATCTGGCCTACATTATAATTCACTTGCATATCAATATGGCTGACTTTTAAATGTCTGTTAAATTCCCTCTCAGTTGTCTAACTGCTGCAAAGTCTAATTGAAGGATTGAAACTGGACACACCATCTGACATTGACCAAGGCACTGGAAATGACAATGATGCGTGTAGTCTTGCTGATGCAAAATCCTCCTCACACATGTGGTTGGCCCAAGTTGTGAGAGCTGCCCACAGACTAGTCAACAAAAGAGTGACAGTCATACTCATGGAATCAAACCTTACAGCAGCCTCACCATCTCTTGATATGTCTTATCTCATCAGCAGGACACGCCCACTCGAGATGATAATGCAATGATATACAGCTGGGAAAGAATTGCCCTGGGAGTCTTCAACATTGACTCTGGACACCTTGAAATCTCGTGCCAAACAATGGCAAGGACATCTACTGCTGAGCCACAACCACCACAATCCAATCTCTCACCCCTCCCCCTACACACATACTCCTTCTCAGCTGATGAAATAGTATTTCTCCACTTCTCTAGGGTCTAACTTGCTGTTTGAAGTCACACCTGGCTCATGGGAAGATGGTTGTAATTGGTGGAGGTCAGTCATCTAAGCTCCAGGACATCTCTCTGGGGATTCTTCAGGGTAGTGTCCTGGACCCAATCATCTTCAGCTGCTTAAACAATGACCGTCCCTCCATCATAAAGTCAGAAGTGGGGATGTTCGTTGATGACTACACAATGTTCAGCACCATTCTTGACTGCTCAAATACTGAAACAGTCCATGTTCAACTACAACAAGATCTGGACTATATCCAGACTTCAGCTGATAAGTAGCAAACAATATTTGTGCCATAAAATGCCAAGCAATGACCATCTCCAATAAGAGACAATCTAACCACCACTCCTGGATATTGTTACCAACACTGGATCCCCCACTGTCAACATCATTGGTCACCATTAACCAGAAACTCAACTGGAATTGCTGCAGAAACAGACTGGCTAGCAGAGCAGGTCAGAGGCTAGGAATACTGTAGCAAGTAACTCACCTCCTGACTTACCAAAGCCTGTCCACCATCTACACAAGTCAGAAGTGTGATGAAATATTCCCCATTTGCTTGGAATAATGCAGCTCCAACAACAATCAAGAAGCTTGACACCACCCAGGACAAAGCAACCCAATTGGTTGGCACCACATCCACAAGCATCAACTCTATCCACCACTGACACTCATTAGCAGCAGTGCATGTTATCTACAAGATGCACTGCAGAAATTCACCAAAGATCCTTAAATAGCACATTCCAAATCCACAACAACTTCCATCTTGAAGGACAGAGGCAGCAGGTACATGGGAACACCACCACCTGCAAATTCCCCTCTAGGTCATTCACCATCCTGGCTTGGAAATATGTCACTTTTCCCACAAAGTCACTGAGTCAAAATCCCAGAATTCTCTCCTGGAGTGCATTGTGGGTTCAAGATGGCAGCTCATCACTACCTTCTCAAGGGCAACTAGGGACAGGCAATAAATGTTGGCCAGCCACTGATGCCCATGTCCCATGAGTGAATATAAACATAATTTCACTGCTTAGTGGAATCTCTGAGAGTGGCAAAGACACAGATTATACTGTAGATAGGGGAATTCAGGTGTTGTTCAGTAGCTGACCAAATCCTAAAGGAGAGAACTGGGTCCATGATACATGGTAAGAGATCAACAACAGAGAAAAACTAAGTTCAAAATCACATAACACCAGGCTTTAGTCCAACACGTTTATTTGGAAGCCTAGCAACCACCTGATGAAGAAGCTGTGCTCTGAAAGCTAGTGCTTCCAAATAAACCTATTGGACTACAACCTGGTGTTATGTGATTTTTAACTTTGTACACCCCAGTCCAACACTGGCGCCTCCAAATCAGGAAAAAACTACTTGACCTCATCCTCATCAATCTACCCATTGCAAATGCACTTTTCACAGTATCAATAGGAGTGACACCTTGTGAGGTGAAGTCCCACTTTTACCTTGAGGATATACTCCATGTCTAGAATGGTGCTACTATCCTTGCTAAATTGGACAGACTTTGAACAGATCTATCAACATGAAACTGAGCATCTGTGAGGTGTTGTGGACAGTCAACATCAGTAAAATCATATCCCGTTACTATCCTCAAACTCCTAATAACAGCATTGTGTGTGTCCTTGCATCTGGTTTACAATCACCTTCTTCAGGGCAGTTCGTGGGAAATAAATGCTGGGTTAGCCAGCAACACCTTAATCCTTTCAATGAATAAAATAACTAAATGCCAGGATGCTGCCTGGATTGGAGGACATATCTTATGAAGAAAGGTTGAGGGAGCAATGACTTTTCTCATTGGAGCAAAGAAGGATGAGAGACAACTTGATAGAGGTATACAGGATGATGTGGGGCATAGATAGAGTGGATAGCCAGAGACCTTTTCCCATAGCCAAAATATCTATCATGAGGAGGCAAAATTTTAAGGTGATTGGAGGAAAATTTAGGAGAGATGTCAAAGGTAGGTTTCACACAGAGAGTGGTAGGTGTGTGAAATGCACTGCCAGCAGTGGTTGTAGAGTCATTTACATTAGGGACATTTAAGTAACTCTTGGATAGGCACTTGGAAGATAGGTTTGTCTGATTTTAGAGTAAGATTCAAAGGTTGGCACAACATTAAGGGCCAAAGGGCCTGTACTGTGCTGCACTGTTCTACGTTCTAATAATCATAAAAGGGACGCATGACCTTATTTTTCTGACTGTAAGGCCCCTTTAAAAAATGAAGTGGCCCTGTTACCTTCATGAATGGAACAGTAAAGATACAGGGTCCATTTTGAAGTCATTTCTCTTTTGTTACTGCCAGGTGAAGCCAGCCAAAACCCATCCCATCATCTTTAAAGCTAATTACAGGGAATGCATTAACAGTTTAGACAACAGATCAATCATGAATTAATCAAGTTTGGGTCAAATTATTTAAGATCTGACTTTGTGTTACAGGCAGGGCACAGAGGTTAACTGCAGCCTATTATTCCACTTTCTTTCTGACTGCAAATTTTAAATTTGAAAAGGCAGTGTATATATTCCCAAGCCCCTGTCAGATATAAAAGCTGTAGTCACCAGAAGCAAGCTTTCATGGATTTAAACAAGGAGAATTGTTTATTCATACACACTGCAAACTTCCATGCTATATCAATGATATGTCACACACACCCAAGAAAGACTCAATTTTAGAAGGTAGTGAACTTAAACAAGAATTAAAATCAAACAAAATAGTTAACTGTTCATGCGCTTTTGAGAGTTCAAAGGAAGGAATGAGATTTTCTCACACTAGCGTTATAGTTCAGCTCAGGCCAGATGGCCAGGTTCAGATCCAGATTAACTGCAGAGCTTCTAATATTTGAAGATTGTTCAGCAGCTCAAGCAGATAGGGCCTGGTGACTGTTGTAACCAGAGATCCAATTTATTTGCAGATGAATTTGGAACTATTTGGAAACAGGCTGCAGAAGGCTCTAAAAATAATTTTAAGCTTTGTATTTCTTGAAAGGCAAGATGGTACAGCCTTTCTCTGCAGTCGTGGTACAGTTGACATTGACCTGCAGACTGTTCAGTTTTCCATTTTTTTAAAAAGTGATATCATCATGCTGATACTGCCAATGCACTGTGGAGGAAGCACCAGTTATTAGAAGCATCTTTGTCATGAGAAGGCTCGCCAACAGAAAGAGTGAAAGTAACAGATTTGTTTAAGTTAAAAGGACGAATGTGCAATTGACTGCAAGTAAGAATATATACAAAGCTTACATAAGGAGAATCAATGATTATGGAGAAAAGGCAGGAAAATGAATATGAGGAATGTTAGATCAACCTTGATCCTATTGAATTGTGGGCCTTAACTGCCTAGGTATGTGCATATCCTACAAGTAAACAATCTTCCAACCCAAGAACTTCCTGGGTTAAAGCTACAAAGCCAACATTCAGTCCTTTGAAGAATATTAAATATGAGTTGGTAATTTTCAAAACTACAATTGGCAAGGTTTTCCAATGTATTTGAGAGTTTGCATTGATGACCTACATGACTTGACTTGCAACTATATTGCTATTCTTTCATTGTCACTGGGTCAAAATCCTAGAACCTCTTTCTTAGCAACTCTGTGGGTGCGTGCCTACACCACATAGACTGCAAATTAGTTCATTAGAAATTAGATCACTAACACCTTCCCAAGGATAATTCGGGATGGCCAATAAACACTGGCTTGATGCCTACATACGTGATTGAATAAAAGAAACTCAATCAGTATTGCCATGTTGCACTTTAACTGTTTGCTCCATCTTCACTATAAATTAGTACCTTATTTACAGTAGTATTTTGTCATTAATTCAGAAAGTTATTCTTGCATTTTTCAAGTAAGAAAACATTTGTATTCCATCAGTTCACATCTCTTGACTTCTCCCAATCGTGTCATAATGATAGCAGCCACATGGGAAAAAGGCTGCCCTACTTCAGCTATATCATATCATTCATATGAAAAGGAAATTAATGAAATTCTCCATTTATGGTAGGACCATATTTAAATCTGTCGCTAAGATCTTTTGAGTTATGAATGCTCCAGATGGTGAGTGTTTGACTGTATATCTCTTGAGAACCATTCTAATAGTGGCCCATTATAGCTCAAAGCTCTTGCTGCAAAAGATATTGCCATTATTTTAAAATGGTACAATCTGTAATGCCAACTCACTGACTTTCAATTGTGTGGAGAAATACTACCATTGACTTTAATTATTTAGTTTAATTAACTTATGCAAAATAGTTGTCCAAATAAGTATTGAACATGTATATCAATGGCTAATAATGTATTTAATACATCATGGACCAACTTTATGTTGATACACTGAAGGACACAGTCTTTTCCATTAGTTTCCTTTCATTCAATCACAGAATATGTGCATTGCTGATAAGGACAGCATTTATTGCCCATCTCTCATTGCCATTGATAACAACTTTCCTGAACTACTTCAATGCATATGGCCTAGATGCATCCACAATGCCATTAGGGATAGCATTCCCGGATTTTGACAGAACAATGGTGAATGAAAGGCAATATACAGTCGGTTCTGCTATTATGCACATTTCTTCAACATGAATTGGCTATAGCTCGATTGAAGCTTTCGGACCATTATTTGTAGAATGCAAACTTTCCTTACCTGCATTGTCTATAAGGCAATTCCGGCCCCATTAGCTTAAATGGTGCTGCTATTACACAAATTTCTTATAACATGGAATTGCATGGGAACAGAACTATTGTGTTATATCAGAACAGACTATACCTCAATTCAGGATGGTGTGAGACTTAGAAGACAAATTAGTGATGTTCCCACACATATGCTGTCCTTATCATTCTAGACATTCTTCAATAGGTTTTAAAACCAGTGTCTGCATCTAGTGCTATAAAATTGTATAGGATACGGATACAAGAAAAATGAAAAAGTGTATTTGCCTGTCAAGTGTAATTTACCTTTAACATGCTTTATTTGATTATAAAATGAGTACCATTGCATAACTGGTAAACATGTGAATAATTCTCAAAGTATTGTAATGTGTCAGTTGCCTCTACTCTTTTAGGATTTTTGTTGGCTGTTAGAAGCAAGTGACTCTACCATTTTTTGACGTATTATTGTCACATGTATCGAGATACAGTGAAATGTTATTGTATTACATGCTAATCAAACAAATCATACCTTACATAAGTACATCAAGGTAATAGAACAAATGCTGAATATAGTGTTATAGCTACAGAGAAAGTGCATAGAAAGATCAAGTCTAATATATGAGAGATCCATTCATAAGTCTGATAACAGCAGGGAAGAAGCTGTTGTTAAATCTGTTGGCATGTATTTACAAACTTTTGTTATCTTCTTCTCATTGGAAAGAGGTGGAAAGCAGTATAAATGGAATAGGAGGGGTCTTTGATTATGTTGGTTGCTTTCCAAGGGAACAAGACAGTAGATGGAATCAATAGAAGGAAGGCTGGTTTTCATAACAGACTGGACAACTGTCTGTAATTTCTTGAAGACTTGGGCAGAGCAGTTGGCATACCAAAATGAGATATAGCTGGATAGAATGCTTTCTATGATGTATCTATAAGAATTGGAAAGAGTCATTCTGGATACGCTGAATTTCCTTAGCCTTCTAAGGGTGTAGATGCATTTGTAGGCTTTCTTGACTATAGTAACAACATGGATGGGCCAGGATAGATCATTGGTGTTTTTGAATTTGAAGGTCTTGACTAAATCCACCTCAGCACCATTGATATAGATAGGGGTGTGTCCTCAATTCTGCTCCTGAAGTTGATGACCAGCCTCTTTGTTTTGCTGATTTTGAGGGAGAGATTGTTGGACTATGCCACCTAAGCTGTCTATCATCTTCCTGTACTCTGCCTTGTCATTGTTTGAGATTCAAGCCACTGCAGTGGCATCATCAGCAAATTTGTAAATAGAATTAGAGATGAATTTGGCCACATAGTCGTGAGTGTATAAGAAATATAGTAAGGGGCTGAGTAAGCAGCCTTGTGGGACATCAAGTGTTGAGGACTATTGCGGACATGGTGTTGTCACCTATCCTTACTGATGGCGAACTGTGGGTCACAACGTTGCAGAGGGGGAAGCAGAGTCCTATGTCTCAGGGTTTGGAGGTGAGTTTTATTGGAATTCTGGTGTTGAAACAACTAGGAGAAAGTGAAGACTGCAGATACTGGAGATCAGAATCGAGAGTGTGGTGCTGGAAAAGCACAGCAGGTCAGGCAGCATCTGAGGAGCAGGAGAATCTACATTTTGGATGAAAGCCCTTCATCAAAAGGCAGAGGTAAAGTCAATAAATAGGAACCTGACATAGGTGTCCTTGTTATCCAAATGTTTCAGGGATGAGTGTAAGCCCAATGAGATGCCATTGGCCATGGAGTTATAGTGATTGTAGGTGACTTGTACTCGATCAAGATAATCTAAGAGGCTGGGATTGATGTGTGCCATTACTAACCTCTCTATGCACTTCATAATGATGATGTCAGAGCACTGGGCAGTAGTCATTAAGGCACATTGCCTGATCTTTCTTTGGCACCGAGATGTTAGTGGTCTTCCTGCAGCAGGTGGGAACCTCACATTCCAGTAAGGAAAGGTTAAAGATGTCTGCAAATACTCCTGCCAGCTGGTCCACACAGGATCTGAGTGCACGGCTAGGGACTCCATTCAGGTCTGTCACATTCCATAGTTTCACCTTCAAGAAGACTGACCTGATGTCTGCAGCAGTTACTGCAGATTCCTGAAGAAGGGCTTATGCCCGAAAGGTCGATTCTCCTGTTCCTTGGATGCTGCCTGACCTGCTGCGCTTTTCCAGCAACACATTTTCAGCAGTTATTGTGGGTGCAAGTGCACCAATGGCTGTCAGGGTAGCTGTCGTGATTTCGTTGACATTCCATTCAAAATGAGCATAGAAAGCATTGAGCTTATCGGGGAGGGATACAGTGTTGTCAGCGCTTCTATTTGACTTTGCTATGTTGCCCCTTATATCATATGAGCCTTGCCATAGTTGACGTGTGTTCATGTGATTAGTCTAGAACTCCAGTTTCGTCTGACACTGTCTCTTTGCTTTCCTGATTGCTTTGTGAAGTTCGTATCCAGATCTCTTGTATAGGTTAGGGTCACCCAACCTGAATGACTCAGACCTGGAGGGAGTGGATCTTCTGGTTCATTCGTTGTTTCCAGTTGGAGAGAACATTCAGATGAACTTCTTTGGCACACAGACCTCTACATACTTACTGATGAAGTCTGTGACATTAGCAGCAGACATATTTAGGTTGGGTGTAGAGTTCTTGGAGCAGTCCACAGACTCCAAGCAGTCAAGTAGGAGCTCATCCATTTCCTTAGACCAGCAATGTACAACTTTCTGTATTGGATCCTCATGCTTCTGATTTTGCTTGTATCCTGGAGTAGGAGCACAGCCTTATGGTCTGATTTATCAAAATGCGGGCAGTGATTGGAGTGGTAGGTGTCTTTGACGATTGTGTCACAAAGTATCCATTTCTACTCTCCTGAAAAAGATTTTTGTTTTATGAACTAATTCAGCATTTTGTTTTATGAACTAATAAAACAAGCATTGAAGCATTTAATTCTTCTTAAGTTTCAGGCTTACCATAATCTCCCACATCCTGAACAATTACAGTGATTTGTGTGCAAAATAAATGATTTGCTACAATTTGGGAAATTTAGATGTTTGTTTCCACAGTTAAGAACCAAGATTGCTTTTGTTTTAATGCTATTATTTTAAATAGAACAAAGTCTCCTGTCTTAGTTGTATGACTTCATTGGAGATAATACAATATGAAAACAAAAACCATCTGTTATTCAGATTTAAAACTTACCACTGGACTGACAAAATGCTGAATAAATTATGTAAATAAATATATGTTTTCTAATGTTTTATTGTTGCTTGTACCAATAAAGCATTATCTCATGCCATTTTAGTTATTATTTTTTGAATAAGTGAACAGACCCTTTTTAAACTACTTTAGCAAACAGCAGAGAGGAAATTCATTCTCAGGTTTTCACCCCAGGTTTCCCTGAGTGCCTCACCAAACTTGGCAATAGATCAACACTCTCTGTTCACTTCCTTTTGTAGCAGAAGCAGGTTTGAAAATTATAACCAAATTAATGTAATAAACCTTCAGTGAATCTATCATCTATTTTTGACGGTTTACAATTGCATCAACATTAAATAGTTTCTTGCCATAGGTTTAGAATACATGGGCACAATCATGAGCTTCAATGAGTCAAGATTGCAAAACTTGGAATTTGCAAAATATTGCATTTGGAGATGTTTCCTTTGAAAAATGTTGGCACCCAATAGAGTGGTAAATGTCAATTACTTTAATAAAGAGTTGAGAATTCTCCTCCTTGAGAATGAGTCTAAAAGATCAAAGTACCATTCCACCAATTTGTGAACCTGGTACATGAGTTACCTTGGATAAATGTGGTACAGACCTGCTGTTTCATTTAAGCTGAACCGATTGACCATTACGTGAGACACTGCAGGTCAGGCAGCATCCAAGGAACAGGAAGAATCCACATTTCGGGCATAAGCCCTTCTTCAGGAATTAGGATTCCTGAAGAAGGGCTTATGCCCGAAATGTCGATCCTTCTGTTCCTTGGATGCTGCCTGACCTGCTGCGCTTTTCCAGCAACACATTTTCAGCTCTGATCTCCAGCATCTGCAGTCCTCACTTTCTCCATTGCGTGAGACAGTTGACTTGATGCAAATTCTTAAGTCTAAAAATTAGTTGTACCTCTTCCAATTTGCTTTCACTATCAGCGACTAGACAGCTCCCTTATGATACTAATTTTTTTTTATCATTCTGTGCTCACCGTTTACAGTTTTGCATAGCATAACAAAGCACAGCACTGGTCTTGCCCAAAATGTCGTCTTCCTAAGTAATTGTTTTAATAGTATATAACTAAGATCACAAATTCACAATATAAAAAGAACACTTGCAAGGAAATAAGTTCACAACATTATTTATTTGTGTTTAGAAATTGAATAAAGATTGTAACAAAGATTTTACCTTCCAGTATCTGCATTCAAAGTAAACTACATAGCAGTATCCTTTATTTTTTCACTACCTGTTTGCTCATTGTTATCACTGGCAAGATACAGCTAATAATGCAAGGAAAATATTATGCTCCTTTCCTGTTGTTGCTGTTGCCAAAGAGCATGAGTTGTGAGCTTGGAAATTGACCAAACATTTCAACTCCATCCACCAGAGTCTTTGGATTAGAGTTTCAGGATACACTTTGATTCAAACAATGTAGAAATTGTTCAAGAATTTTGGCCACAAAGTCCTGTCAAAGCCCATTATTACTTGAATTGCCTTACAAAATTATGAAGTTTTATTGAAGTCTTTGTTGGAATTAGTTGTATACTGCAACTAGTTTGGACTCAAATCTTTGAAGTGATTAATACCAGAGGTATTGAAGAAATAGGTTACTAACTTGTCACAATTCCATGTTCCATTGAAGAGGTTACGATCATAGCATAATTGCAAATCTTTTGAATGTGTAATAACTCTCTTGTTTTAGGTACAATTTCTTCCATATCCTGTCAGTTTTGTAAATTGAATTGCTTTTCTTAATAACAGTTTGATTTTTAAATCACATGACTGCTTCTGTTTACAAAAATTATAATGTCTGTGGAATGTCTTGTCAATTACTTTAATAAAGTTCTGTTACTTTTCTGCAGTGGCAAGTCTCTGAAAAATGACTAAGACCTATGAACAAGCCTTGCAATTACTTACAAAAAAAATTCATACAGTATTATTCACATATATCTCCAAAGAGGGGGAGTTTATAGTAAGATATGCAAAATGAAAAAGTTAATGTGTGAGATCTATACTTTACTAATAGCTTGGTATTCCATTAATAACTAATAATGACAATCTATTTAAACCTTAATGATAAAGGTCTGTGGACAGTATGAATATCCATTGTACTTGTATCTTTTTATCTGAAATTGTCCCATATTTCTAGGATGGCCAAATTGATCATAATTTGGTTCCTTATCTTTTGGATTTTACTTTCTTTATCTTTAGTTTTAAATCATAGGTGCTTTCAGCAGTGGACATTGACTAGTAATATTCAGCAAGAAAGTTAGCTATCAAGGTAACACTTGGTAGAGGTAATGCTAACCTCATGTTATTCCAGAAAAATAGATAAAGGTTATCTGTACATAGACATAGCTCTCATGTAAGTGAAACTACATGGAGCCCAAACAGCATACATTTCTACCAATTCTCTTTTATAATGGCATTGGGATCTTATGAATATCATCATATTGCCATAGTTTGCACTTTAATGGAGCTTAACACTAGGTTGTTGGAATGGTCATTCTATCTTCTCAGTGTTAGGTCCAAGCAACACTGGCCACGATGTCAATTTGGCACTCACCTAATGAGATCTACTTCTTCTCAGAGGTAATGAACATTTCCCATTAATGCCATTTATTGATCAAAGTAAGCAACGATGATCTTACTTGATTCTGTTTCTGGGTGATAACTAATTAGAGACAGGCATGCCTTTATTTTCTGAGATAGATGGATAAATCTTTTTACAAAATGAGATAACAGAACTATTTTAGGATGTGAAACACGGTTGAGCCTTGTGTCTATCACAAGCTGAAGTGGAAACATTCATGCTGTACATAATAAATGCTCATCTGTGGTGCATTGTTGTAACAGAATCCAGGGAGGTTTACGATGCATTTACGGTTCCAGATTTGGGCTTTCTGATATTGATATTACATGCCAAAAATTGTAAAAAGTTAAATTCCCCAGTAATTACATCATTCATCTTGTTGGATAAAAATGTTGTAAACTAGAAATAAATTCAATGGGAACAAATAAGAAGGAAATACCAAAGTGTTTTTTGTTCATTTATTATTTGATATTTTATTTTATAGCTGTAAAAGACCAATATTAACTCAATATAATTAGATTCTGATTGCCAACCAGACAGAGCTTTTGATTCCTTTTATTGTTTCCAGGCAACAGGATTCATGAGATAAACATGATGGCTAGCAACATATGTGACTGGATTCAAAATGCCTGAAATCTGCATCAGTACAGATCCCGCACTATGATGAAATTGAGGCTTTCAAGGTCATTCAGAGTTTCAGTATAAATATAGTAGTAGATTTGGTTCTAATTGGCATAATAGAAATTTAATTAGAGTGCAGCAGGCAGGAAATATTATGACTTGGTGGCATGAATGAGAAGCATAACTCATCTATATCTGCCTTTACATAAAATGCGTATCATGTGCTTTTAACATAAACAAATATCATAATGAAAGCTATTGGCTGAATGTATCTTGGTCCAACAAAGATTTCTAGAAAATAACATGTGTACTTTATCAATGGAACAATACAGAAGTGGAGTTGTGTAAAAGTGAAAATCTTCTTAATCTTAATGCATCAATAATGGCAATGCATTAATGAGAAAGTAAAGCTGTTTCATATGAGAAAAGCTGAAAATGTGTTGCTGGAAAAGCGCAGCAGGTCAGGCAGCATCCAAGGAGCAGGAGAATCGACGTTTCGAGCATGAGCCCTTCTTCAGGAGTCTGAGCAAAGGTCTAATTCATGCACATTTGGATAATAATAAACCCAATAACGACTTGTATTTCTTGGTATTGTAAAATATTCTGAAGGCTTCATATGAACAATATTAAGCAGAATTTGTCATTGAGTCACATAAAGACGGTTCAGGACAGATGATAAAAAGCCTGATCAGAAGTAGGTTTTAGGAGTGTCTTAAAGGGAGAAAAAGATAGGTAAACAAAAAGGATTAGGAAGATAATTCTAAGGAATAACGACTTGGGCAGTTGAGTGCATGGCTATCATTCTTTACACAGAGGGTGGTGGGTGCCAGGAATGCATTGCCAGCAGAGGTGGTAGAGGGAGACACAATAGCATCACTTACGATGTATCTAAACAGATACAGGAATGGGCATGGAGCAGAGGGATACAGATCCTTAGAAAATAGGTGACAGGTTTAGATAGAGGATCTAGGTCAGCTCATGCTTGTAGGGCTGAAGGGCCTGTTCACGTGCTGTAATCTTCTTTGTTCTTTGTTCTATCAATCATGGGGCTATTACTAAATGCAATACTCAGGAAGCCCAGAATTGGAGGAGCATAGCTCTCTCAAAAGTCTGTAGGTTGAAGGATATTACAGACTTGTGGGGTAAGAGAGGTAGGTGCATGATGAGTTTGAAAACAAGGAAACAATGTTACAGTTTTGCTGAACTGGAAGCCAATGGAGGTCAATGAAAGAAGGGGTAATAAGATGAATAAGACTTGGTACAAATTGGCATATGAGCAGCAGAGTTTCGTATGACCTCAAGTTTACAGGAGTTAGAAAATGTAGGATGTGCAAGAAAACTCAATATCGAAATGTAGAGATGACAAAGGCATTAATGAGAGTCTGAGAAGGAGATAAATTGAGGCAGGGCAGAGTCAGGTGGAAACAGGCGGTCTTATTAATATAACAGATATATGGTTGCAAATCCATCTCAGAGTCAAAATGGCACCAAGGTTGTGTGAGATTTTTGATTAGATTAATATTTTGGGATGTATACCTTGTACATATGATTTTTACATTATGTAACATTGTAAATCATAAAGCAATTTAACAATACTTGTCTTAATAAAATTCTTTTTGAGGCTTTAACCATAATAGTTCAGCTATGTTGTTATATGGGTGTGTCAGCTCACTACATGGTATGAGGCTTAGAAAATAGGTGACAGGTTTAGATAGAGGATCTAGGTCAGCGCAGGCTTGGAGGGCTGAAGGGCCTGTTCACGTGCTGTAATCTTCTTTGTTCTTTGTTCTATCAATCATGGGGCTATTACTAAGGTTGCGTCCACCATCCTCTTTATGTTTAGGAAACTGCAGGGCTTGTTTGGTCTAGAACGGCAGATGTGTCAATATTACGGCTTTAAGAGGCGCATTTTAGCCTTTTTTAAATGAATGGTTGAGACAGAGATAGAAAATGAACTGCTCAAAACCAATAAAGTAAACAGCTTATGAGGTCTTCTTTTAAACGAGTTGGAACACCAATAAAAATAACCTGAATGCATGGGGTCAAATGCTCACAGAACCAGGATTTTTAGTTTTGGCTTTCAGCAGTTGCTGGCGTTTTGAAGCTGGATGTTGAAACTTTTATTTCTCTCTCTGTTACAGCTAAAAGCTGGGGTTTCTCCCTGCTGTTATAATTGCACATTAGAAAATCTATTTTACTGAATTTGCCTTTACCAAGAGTGTGTTTATGGCAGTTAATTAATAGTACTTAATATACATACTATTTTATTAAGGATTTTGATAGAATTACAGTTAAGCCAGTTCTCTTTTATTTTTATTTTGTCTGTATTTTAAACATAGAGTAAAAATAAACTGGGTTTGTTTGAAGTAGAGTAGTTTGACCAATCAAATTGCATCTGAAATGCTACACCTCATATTTACCTTTAAAATAAGAAAAAGTTAGGATCTAGGCTATCTTCTTAATACATTCTGCGGGAGATTTGGTCTGGTCCATAATATAGAAAAAAAACATTACTTGATCTAACTCAAAGAGCTCCTCTAGTTGTCTAAATATAGATTATTTCATGTTCACCACCAATTACAGCTTACATATGATAGACATTGTTATGGAGAATTTGAGAAAGACCAGATTTTAGGTCTCCCTCGTAGGGATTCTAACCTGTTCGGCCCACAGGTCTATGTGATATCAATATCGTGGGTTTCACTTACGGCATTCCTCTTAACTCTTGCAGAACCGACTACAACATGAAACTTCAGTGCTGAAATTAGAAGAAGGTTTATATGAAGGTGGAATAATGATGTAATATATAAGACTACTTATGTGACAATTCTGCACAGAATAAATTCTGATTACATAAAAAGAAGCGGAGGTTTAAACATTCAACTAACTATTATTTCCAATTCTCACACAACATAATCTGTAGATTTAGATGATCCTGAGAATGATCAGTACTTCAAATTTACCACCTTCCCTAGGCAATGCCACAAGCTCGCAAAGATTTATTTCAGAACTTCCACTTTTCATTCTTAAATTACCTTTACTTCATCTAAAATTGAAGTTATTTTTAGTGAACAATTAGTCAATTTAATTCCTGAATTAGTTTAATTGAATGTTAGGCAATTGCTTACATTGTTCCATCATAAGCAACAATGGAACTATTTGCAGCAGTGTCTTTTCTATCCAATCTGTCATAATTCTGTATTCCTTAACCAGCCTCATCTCAACTTTATCAAGGTCAGAACAGTTCTGAGGTAGAACACAGTATCTGCTGATCCCACAGACAGAATCTTGCAGCAACAATTTCGGATTTTTAAAACAAGTGATGGACATTGGGGTAAAAAAAGCCTTGATAAAATCACTGTTTATTTATTGTGTATTCTTCAATTAAACTTAATTGAGATACACTACTTAGTCACTGAACTGTTTCTGGCCTGTTACTAATTATAGTCATTCTTGATTTATGCATGTGAGTAATTATGGTCCAAGGTATGAAATGGTATCTTGATTTTGTTGGTTTACAATGGACACCACATGAAAATAGTCCATAAATGGTCAGGTTCTGGATTAGTGGTGCTGGAAGAGCACAGCAGTTGAGGCAGCATCCAAGGAGCAGCGATAAATGGTCAGGTCATTCTAACAATCAACTGCCCAGATCAACTCACAGTTATAGTTCAATGCAATCTCAGAAAGTTGCCTGTGAGGGAGATGAAACCAGTGTGACCAACCTTCCTGGATTATTTGAGGCCCATGTCCTGTGTTAATACCTGCCAGGTTATACTTTGGCCCATAAATCTGTTCTAAATTTTTGTGCATACATATAGTGTTAGGTGCATTAGTCAGAGGGAAATGGGTCTAGGTGGTTACTCTTCGGAGGGTCAGTGTGGACTGGGTGGGCCGAATGGTCTCTTTCCACACTGTAGGGAATCTAATCTAATCATCTATATAATTTGTGCATACAATCTTCCTGGTGGTCCAAAGTGACAAATGTATCAGCAACCCCACAGCTCTGGCAGATAACCTCTCAGACTCTCTGGACAATAACCATAAGTTGGTCTGGGCAGTAGTCTAGTTTGACCATTTATGGACTTTTCATGTTATGTCCAAAGGAGTGAGCCAACAAGGTCAAGAAAAACGTTTTCCATCACCCCTGTACCAAAGAACGATTTAGTGCCATCAACTTCATGATCATGACTATAACAAGCCAGAAACAGTTAATTTGAAGTAGTTTACCTCAATTAAGCTTTAATTAAGGAATTACCAATTAAGCAAAGGTGGCTAACTTTGAAAAGTCTGTAAGCTTGTTTGAAATGTACTAACATGTGGTTGATATACTCCTCTTACAGCTAATGTATCAAGTTAATTAGATGATTTAATGCTACGAACCAAACACAAAGTTAGCTTCCAGTCTTCACTTTACAATTGCACTCATATTGTAGTGTAAGAGCTTACAACAAGAGAAAAACTAATAGGGTGAACTCAGATGTCGGGGTAGGCCTATGGGGCTGTATTACTTTGCCTGCAAATCCACTAGCAGGGTGAGGGAGCAAAACCTCAATTCCCAGGTCTGTAAAGGTGAGCCAAAATTGGGTTTTGACAGACCTGATACCTTTTTCATTTCAACAAAACACCTCATGTTGAATATATTTTTGAAGTATTAAGTGATGTGTCTTAGAATATTTTGCGAAACTTCATGTTGCCCTCCACAAATCCAATGACTTCACACGTGCCTGTTTCATAATTACAAGCAGCATTCATGCCACACTAATGCCAGACAACAAGCACCTCAAATAACAGAGAAACTACCCATTCCCCCATTATATTCAATGGCATTATCACTGCTGAAATCCCACTATCAACATCTTAGGGATTACTATTGATGAGAAACTGAACTGAACCAGACATGGGAGCAGGAAATGAAATTGTACTAATATCATTTGACTAGTAATCCAGAACCTTTGAGACATTGATTCGAATGTCACCATGGCAGATGGTGAAATATGAATTCAATAATATCTGGAAATAAAATAAGTCTAATGGTGACCACATAACAAATACCACAATGAAACATCTGGTTCCCTAATGCCCTTACCTGGTTTGGCCCACATTTGACTCCACATCTACAGCATGTAACTGATTTTTAACTGCTCTCTGAAATGGCCTAGCAAGCCACTTAGTTGTATCAAAATGTCTGCAAGATGTCTCCAAATCTAAAGAAGGAATTAAACAGGACAGAATACACAGCATCAATTTAAGTACATGAAACTGCAATGGCATACACCCCTATTGATTCTACAAAGTCCTTCTTATCAAATGTGAGCCCTTGAACCAAAATTGGGAGAGTTGCCCCAATAGTATGGTCAAGCAGCAACCTGGCATGGTCATACTTTTAGAATCATACCTTATAGACAATGTCCAAGACAACATTATCACCGTCCCCTCTTTGTGTCCTGTCCCACCAGCAGGACAGACCAAGTGAAGTAGGTGGTACTGCTCTTTACAGTTGAGATTGAGTTGCCCTGGGAGTCCTCAACATTGATTCCTGACTCCGTGAGTTCAAATTGCATCAGGTCATACATGAGCGAGGAATCTGAGTTGATAGAGCTCTTAAGGATAGTGGAATCAAGGGTTATGAGGATAAGGCACGGTCAGGATACTGATTGAGGATGATCAGCTACGATCATAATGAATGGTGGTGATGGCTCGAAGGGCAGAATGGCCTACTTCTGCACCTATTTTCTATTGTCTATTGTAAGACACAGAATTTATAACAAAAGTTTACAGTGTGATTTAACTGAAATTATACATTGAAAAAAAACTGGATTGTTTGTTAAGTCTTTCATCTTTTCGAATGACCATGTTGGTTTCAGTTCTTTCACATGTAAATCCCAGAACTTTCTAACATTACATTCTCAAGTGAACTTTAACAATAGGTGCCAGGTCGGCCCAGATAATGCATTGAAGGTGTGAGGTGCCCTGTGAGAGGCTGTCTGAGCCCCAATGTTCAGACTGATTCTATTTCTAAACAAGGGATTTACAGAATCTTACATGGATTCACGCAATTTTTGAGCAAAATAAAATGTAATTCTGCAAGTACTTCAGCGGTTTGGGCATTCGACCTTGGATCTTTGGATGACCATACTCCAAGGCGGACTTGGGACTGGCAACAACGCTAAGTGGCAGACCAGAGGCTGCTAGCCAAGTTCGGTACCAATGGGGATGGCCTGAACCGAGACCTTGGGTTCATGTCACACTACAGGTGACCCCACTACATATACACACGCACGCACGCAGACTCACGCAGACCCTCTCTCATGCACTCACACATACACTCCCACACTCACACCCACACACTCATTCTCTCACAGACTTATACCCCTTTACACTCACACTCACACACATACACACACTCTCTCACAGACACTCATACCTACCGCGCCCCCTCACCCCTGCACACATGCACCCACTTGCACACACACACACACATATAAGTTTGTGAGGTGAATTTGTACTTGCAGAATCACATTTTATTTTGCTCAAAAACTGCATGAATCCATGTAAGATTCTGTAAATCCCTTGTTTAGAAATAGAATCAGTCTAAACACTGGGGCACAGACAGCCTCAAATAAGGCGCCTCACACTTCAATGCATTATTTGGGCTGACATGACACCTATTGTTCAAGTTCACTTAAAAATGTAACTTTAAAAAAGTTTAAATCAGTCTGAACATTGGGGCACAGACAGCCTCACAAAGGGCACCTCACACCTTCAATGCATTATCTGGGCCGACATGGCACCTACTGTTAAAGTTCACTTGAGAATGTAATGTTAGAAAGTTCTGGGATTTATATATGAAAGAACTGAAACCAACATGGTCATTCTAAAAGATGAAAGACTTAACAAATAATCCAGGGCTTTTTCAATGTATAATTTCAGTTAAACCACACTGTAAACTTTTGTTATAAATTCTGTGTCTTACAATCTTATACTCCACAATCACTTGAAGGAGCAGTGCACTGAAAGCCAGTGCTTCCAAATAAACCTGTTGGACTATAACCTGGCATTGTGTGATTTTTAACTTCGTACTTGCCAGCCCAACACTGGCACCTCCAAATCATATCTGTTCATGTATTATGGACTAGGCCAGACCACTCAAAACACTCTTAAGCAGGCAGCCCAGACCATAACTTTGCAATTTGTTTCAGTAAGTGTACAGTGAAAATTACCCGGAGTAAGCTAACTAGGTTGACTACCAGATTTTAAAACAGATAAAAATGTCTTCACAAAATTACACAATGAAACACAAAGAACAGAATGAAGAACCCCTACAGAACTCGGTCTATCCAAACTAGACTTAATTATGCTGTTCCGAATATACACAACAGTCCCAATAAGCAAACCTCATTTAAAAAACAGTAAAAATGGAACAAATGCTTACATTCTTGAAGTTAGAAGGGTAGAAGGAGAGAAAGACCCTGTTTCCACTCCTAACTAGTTCTGGACTGAACTGCTCAGCTGGTGAGCTGACCACTCCACTTTCATTATACAGGTCACTTTGAAAACATGACCACTTTGGCCTGAAGTCTCATCTGTTTTCATATAAACAAAAGACCTCTCAAAATCCTTTATCATCTCTGTACCAAACTAGTCACCTCAGAGCCAGGAGCTCGTTCCTTGAGAAAAGGAACAGCTTTTGGAAAAAAGGGACCAGCTTTGTGACACCTGCCCCCTTAAAAAAAAAATGAACCATCAATATCAAAAGATGGCTTCATTTTTAAAACTCTTCAAAATCCCGGTTAGTAGTCTAAACACACATATACTATACTAACTATAAAAATGCAAACATGCATAACGACATGCAAATTCAGGCCACCCACCACTGAGTGTCTCCACATCTCATTCGAGTCTCAATAACGCATCGGCAATCACGTTTTTGCAACGTGCCACTTGCACAATTGTCAAATTGAATGGCTGCAACAACAAGCTCCATCTAACCAGTCTGGCATTTTTGTCCTTAAATTTTTCCACAAATGTCAATGGGTTATGATCAGTCTACACAATTGTCTCAGGTGCATTACGGATAACACAAACACTGAAATGCTGTAATGCCAACACCAAGCTTAAAGTCTCTTTCTCTACCATTGAATATTTCTGTTGATGAACATTCAACTTCCTGGAAAAATCCCCAATTGGTCTTTTTATCCCCTCCTCATCCTCCTGCAGAAGCACCGCACCGACAGCCACATCACTAGCATTGATAGCCACCTTGAAAAGCTTTGTGTAATTCTGGGTGGCTAATACTGGGGCAGTAGTTAACACATTTTTTAGGCTGTCAAATGCCATTTGACAGTCTGCTGTCCACTGAAACTTCTTGCCCTTTTTTGAACAATTCAGTGAGTGGAGCAGCCACACTGCTAAAGTTCGGCACAAACGTTTGGTAAAATCTACTCAGTCCCAGGAACCATAGTACCATTGTTTTCATTGATGATGTGGGAAATTCCCCATTTACTTTTATTTTTGCATCCCATGGGACCATTTGTCCATGTCCAATAAATTGGCCCAGGAAGGCGACTTGGGCTTTGGCAAGTTCACTTTTAGTTAGGTTTACCACCAAGCCTGCCTTCCGAAGTCGATCGAATAAGTCCAATAAATGATGTAAATGCTCCTTCCATGAGTGACTAAAAATCACCATATCATCAATGTACACAACACAATTGGGTAACCCGTCAATGACTTTATTAGTCAGTCTCTGTGACTGTAGCGTTTTTCATACCAAATGGCATGATTTTGAATTGATATAGCCCATTTGACATTACGAAAGCTGAAATTGCCTTTGCTTTCTCTGACAGAGGTACTTGCCAGTAGCGTCTGAGTAAGTCCAACTTAGAAGTGTAAGTTGCTTGTCCCACTTTTTCAACACAGTCCTCCAACTGTGGAACTGGATATGCATCAGTCTTTGTAATGGCATTGACTTTACGATAATGCACACAAAACCATTGGGTACCATCTAGCTTTGGCACTATGCGTGAGCTCCAGCCACTGTAACTCACTTCAATTATGCCATCTTCGTGCATGCGCTCTATCTCCTTCTGAACCTGTGCCAACTTTAGAGGGTTATGCCTATAAGAATGTTGCTTAATCAGAACAGCATTTCCTATCTCTACATCATGCAAAATTAGGTTAGTACTTCCCAGTTTATTTCCGCAGATCTCCCCATGTGATAGTAATGACTCTTTCACGTCATTTTGATTTTCTTGTGGAAGGTAACTCGATAATTTATCCCAATTTTTGACAATTTATTCATTGTCCAATTTGATTTGAGGAATGTCCAATTCAGAATCCTCTGAACTTGGTTCTTCCTTCTGCGCTATAATCATTAACACCTTCTCCTCTTGCTTTCCTTCACTATCAAAAAATCTTGTGAGCATATTCACATGACATTCTCTGTGAGATTCCTTCCTGTCTGGAGTCCTTATCAAGTAGTTCACCTCATTCAGTTTCCTCTCGATTTGATAAGGTCCACTAAACCTTGCTTTTAAAGGATCACCTTTAATGGAAGAAACACCAATACGAATCCCCAATTGTAAAATTGTGAATTTGTGATTTCTTATCCGCTTCCTGTTTCACTGTATGCTGTCTAGCCAACTCTCCAGCTCTATTTAATCATTGTCTAAAATTTGACACATAGTCCAAATGGGTGGTCTCTGAATTCTGACTTAAACATTTCCCTTAACCAATTTTAACGGTCCTCTTACTTCATGCCCCAAATTTAATTCAAATACACTGAATTTGGTCAATTCATTTGGTGCATCTCTGATCGCAAAAAATACAAATGGAACTCCCTTGTCCCCATCATCTGGATAATCCTGGCCCGAAGCCCTCAACGTGGTCTTTAGTGATTGATGCCATCTCTTTAGTGCTCCCTGCAATTCTGGATGGTGCGCAGTCGTTTGAAATGCTTTATTCCCAAGTTATCCATAGACTCCTTGAATTGTTTGGATGTGAAGTTTGATCCTTGATTCTTGTAAGAAGCATTGCAGTAACTCACCAATCTTTTTTTGACAGTACCTTCCAAATGTCTAACTTCTGCCTTCTGGGCGGACAAAACCAGCAGTGCATGGAAATACATTTCCTCTAAGTTCTCCTCCAATTCACACATAATCTTAACTTGTAACTGTATTATTGTTCCTTTACTGTTGTTGAGTCAAAAACATGTCTTCTTAACAGCACTATGGGTGTGTCAACACCCCAAGGAGTCCAGCAGTTCAAGAAAGAGCTACCTTCTCCAAGGTAATTAGGGATCTGCAATAAATGCTTGCCTAGCCAGCACCACCCATATACCATGAACAAATGAAAAAAAGCTTACCTTATACAACAGCACAGCACCTTCAGTTCACAAGGGGCATTTCCATGACTGGGAGTTTCTTAACACAATGTTACATGGGAATATTGCAAAACTAGTAATTATACTTTCATTGTTGAAGCTGAGCGTTAGTGATTTATTCTTTATTTGTAATGAATAGGGCCAAGTATTAAAAAGAAAGATTATTTAAAGCATGAGCCAGTGCCAAGGGCTTTAATCAGTTGAACATATTCCAGTGTACCGTGAAACACTCTGAGACATTTCTTATGGCTGTATAAGTAGGCACATTGTAGGGTTGGTGGAAGATGCAACTGTTTAGGTTATTATTGGAAAACTGACTTTTCTACACTAATTGTCTAGATGCTCAGTATTACAATTCAGGACAAAGCAAAGATCTATTCATTTTTTTCCACACATCTGTAAGGATCTTGCCATATTAGAGACTTGAAACATACAAGATTCTGAAGAAGCCGGATCGGGTAGACACTGAAAGGTTGTTTCGATTACACAGGGAGTCTGAAATGCAGGGGCATTGCCTCAGGATAAAGGGTCAATCATTCAGGACTGTGATGAGGAGAAATTAGTTTACTCAATGAGTTGTGACATTTCCATTCTTGAATATATTTAAGGTTAAGATAGATAAATGTATGGTCTTTCATGGATATGGGGAGTGGGAGAGAAGAGGAAGTTGAAGCCTTGATCATATTGAAAGGCAATGCAGGCTTAATGGGCTGCATGGTCTACTCCTTCTCCTATTTCTGCTGTTCTTGTATCATGGGCACTTGTGTGGCTCCTGATGAACAAGAGAGATACAATCAATGGATCAGCGTTGCTGCCCAGATACCTGGTGCTTTGAAACATCAGACTCCTTCAATATCTGCCTAATACCATCTAAATTCTTTCTTTCACTCAATGCATGAGTGAATGCATTTCCTCTCCTTATTTATTCAATATTATGTCAATATCTCGTCTGAATGTGTGGTGAACTTTCCAAGTGCTAGTCAAATATATGCCTGCTTTTGGTACCAATTTGCAGGTTTTTAACTATCTCAAAATATCAGTGGGCTGGATTTAATGCCTCTTTCCACCATCCCCAACAAACCCATAAAGGGGATACGCAGGTATGACAAGGTTGGACTTGTAAAATGCCATGGCTGCCAATTCTGCTGCTTACCGCCAGGCCCCTGCCAATTCCCTGCTATAATTTTACCTGCTGTGTCAGGGACTTCAGGATGGCCACTTACCCATGTGTCAGTTGAAACCCAATTAATAGCCACTCAAGGACCACAACTTGCTGTCATTCAGATTTAACTACTTCAAGGTGTTTTTTTTTTGCCGAGAGGTGGGAGGGAGGAGCGGAGGACTGCTGGGAAGGTGAGTAAAAAACAAAATGTTTTGAACAGAGCGGCGAGGAGACAGGGCGGAGAGAAATGAGGGCTGCTGGGAAGTTTTTAAGTGGGTGAGATCTAAACACGAGACCCGACACCATAGGGCCTCCCTCCCACCCACCTCCTCTAACCTTACTAAGATTCTGTAAACTCACTAAGTTTTCAGGTTTTCTCATTTTTTATTCTTTTATTCTCTTCCTTTGTTTAGCCCTGTGCAGGCTTTCAGAGTAATGGGACAATTAGGGCAATTGCATGTTCCTCCTGCAGAATGTAGCAGGTGAGAGACACTTCACATGTCTCTGCTGATCACACTTGCAGGAAGTGCACCCAACTCCAGCTCCTTGAAAACCAAGTTAGGGAACTGGAGCTGGAGCTGGCTGATCTACGGATCATCCAGGAGGCTGAGGGAGAAATTGAGAGGGTTACATGGGGGTGGTCACTCCTCAGACACAGGATAAGGACATCTGAATTACAGTCAGAGGGAAGAAAGTGAGCCGACGGTCAAAGCAGAGATCCCCTGTGGCCGTTCCCCTCAGCAATAAGTATACCATTTTGGATACTGCTGGTGGCAACTGCCTACCAGGGGAAAGCCATAGTTATCAGGTCTCTGGCATTGAGCCTGGTACTGTGGCTCAGAAGGGAAGGGGAGAGAATAGAAAAGGGCTAGTGGTAGGGTACTCAATAGTTAGATGGATTGACAGGAGATTTTGTGGTCAGGAACGGGACTTCTGGAAGGTGTGTTGCCTCGCCGGTGCCAGAGTCCAGGATGTTGTCAATCGGATTTATAGGATTTGAAGGGGGGGCGGTGAGCGGCCAAAAATCGTGGTACATATTGGCACCAATGATATAGCCAAGAAAGGGATTGAGAATCTGAAAAGTGACTCAGAGGGCTAGTTTGGAAGCTCAGGAGCAGAATGAGTAGTGATCTTGGGTTTGCTACCGGTGCCACGAGTTAGTGAGGCAAGGAACAGTCAGCGAATGCAGCTTAACACGTGGCTGCGAGGCTGGTTCAGGAGGGAGGGCTTCAGATACCTAGACCATTGGGATGCCTTCAGGGGAAGGTGGGACCTGTATATGAAGGATGGGTTGCACCTGAACTGGAGGGGCACAAATGTCTGGGGTGGGAGATTTGCTTGTGTGGTTCGGGAAGTTTTAAACTAGTTTGGCAGGGGGGTGGGGATCTGACAGTGGGGGCAGTTGTAGATGGGGCAGTGACAGGATGTAGTGAATCTGTCAGGAAGGTTTCTCATGCGATGAAACAAAGGAATTGGTTAAAGTATGGCTGCTTTAATGCAAGGAGTGTCAGAAATAAGAGTGACGAACTTAGAGCATGGATCAGTGCTTGGGGCTATGATGTTGTGCCATAGCGGAGACGTGGGTTTCACAGGGGAAGGAATGGTTGCTAGATGTTCCAGGGTTTAGAACATTTAAAAAGATCAGGGAGGGTGGAAAAAGAGGAGGGGGTGTATCATTGCTAATTAGAGAGTGCATCACAGCTACAGAAACAAAGGTTGTTGAGGAAGGTTTGTCGACTGAGTCAGTATGGGTGGAAGTTAGAAATAGCAAGGGAGCAGCCATCTCATTGGGGGTCTTCTACAGACCCCCTAATAGCAGTAGAGAGATTGAAGAACTCATAGGCAGGCAGATTTTGGAAAAATGCAGATGTAGCAGGGTTGTTGTTATGGGTGATTTCAACTTTTCCAATATCGATTGGAACCTCCTTAGTGCAGATGGTTTGGATCGAGCTGTTTTTGTCAGGGGTGTTCAGGAGGGTTTCCTTACTCAGTATGTAGACAGACCGAGTAAGGGAGAGGCCAGTTTGGATTTGGTGCTCAGCAATGAGCCAGAACAGGTGTCAGATCTTGCGGTGGGAGAACACTTTGGTGACAGTGATCACTTTTACCACAGCTTTGGAGAGGGAAAGGAGCAGTTACCAAAGGAAGATATATAATTGGGGAAAAGGAAATTATGATGCTATCAGACAGGAGTTGGAAAGTACAGATTGGGAGCAAGTTTTCCACAGGAAGGGCACAGCAGACATGTGGAGACTGTTTAAGGAGCAGTTGTGGCACAAATTTGTTTCTCTGAGACTGGTAAGAAGGGGTAAGATTGATGAACCTTGGATGACGAGAACAGAGGAGCTTCTCGTCAAAAGGAAAAAGGCAACTTTCGTAAGGTGGAGGAAGCAAGGTACTAACACAGTTTTAGAGGATTACAGGCTTGCTAGAAAGGAGCTCAGAAATGGACTGAGGAGAGCCAGGAGGGGGCACAAAAAAGGCTTGCTAAGAAGGATTAGGGAGAACCCAAAGACATTTTACTCATATGTGAGGAATAAGAGAATGATCAGGGAGAAGGTAGGGCCTATCAAGGAAAGCATAGGGAACTTGTCCGTGGAGTCTGAGCAGATAGGGGAAGCCCTAAATTAGTTTTTTTTTGCTTTGGCTTTCACTAAGGAAAGGGACCTTGTTGTGAATGAGAACTTTGAGGAGCTGAGAAACTGGCTTGAACAGATCAAGATTGATGAAGTTGATGTGCTGGAAATTTTGGCAAACATTAAGATTGATAAGTACCCAGGACCAGACCAGTTTTATCCTAGGCTGCCCTGGGAAGCAAGAAAGGAGGTTGCTAAGCCGCTGGCAAAGATCTTTGCTTCCTCACTCTCCATGGGAGTCATACCGGATGATTGGAAGGAGGCGAATGTTGTTCCTCTTTTCAAGAAGGGTAATAGGAAAATCCCTGGCAATTACAGACCAGTCATTTTACGACTGTGGTCAGCAAAGTTTTGAAAAGAATTCTAAGGGATAGGATTTATGACTATTTGGAAAAGCATAGTGTGATTAAAGGCAGTCAGCATGGCTTTGTGAGAGGCAGGTCATGCCTAAAGTCATTCATAAAGTCAGGAGATATGGGATACAGGGAGATTTGGCTATCTGGATTCAGAATTGATTGGCTGACAGAAGGCAGAGAGTATTCTGCCTGGAGGTCAGTGTTGAGTGGGGTCCTGCAGGGCTTTGTTCTTGTGCCTCTGCTCTTTGTAGTTTTAATAAATGACGTGGATAAAGAGATTGAGGGGTGGGTCAGTAAATTTGCAGATGACACAAAGGTTGGAGGTGCCATTGATAGTATCAATGGCTATTGCAGGCTGCAGCGCGACATAGGATGCAGAGCTGGGCTAAAAGATTCCAGATGGAGTTCAACCTGGATAAATTTGAAGGTTGAACTCGAATGCTGAATATAGAATTAAAGACAAGAGTCTTGGCAGTGTGGAGGAACAGAAAAATCTTGGTGTTCAAGTACATAGATCCCTCAAAGTTGCCACCCAAGTGGATAGGATTGTTAAGAAAGCATATGGTGTTTTGGCTTTCATTGATGGGGGATCGAGTTTAAGAGCCGTGAGGTTTTGCTTCAGCTCTACAAGTCCCTGGTGAGATCACACTTGAAATATTGTGCCTCGTTCTGGTTGCCCTACTATAGGAAAGATACAGAGGCTTTGGAGAGGGTGAAAAGTAGATGTACCAGGATGCTGCCTGGATTGGAGGGCTTGCCTTATGAAGAGAAGTTGACGAGGCTCATACTAAGCTCTCTGTAGAAAATGAGGAAGAGAGGTGACCTGATCGAGGTATACAAGGTAATGAGAGGCATGGATGGAGTCAATGGCCAGAGACTTTTCCCCAGGGCAGGATTGACTGACACAAGGGGTCATAGTTTTAAAATATTAGGAGAAAGGTATAGAGGGGATGTCAGAGGAAGATTCTTCATGCAGAGAGTTATGAATGTATGAAATGCGTTGCCAGCGCTGGTGGTAGAAGCAGAGTCATTAGGGATATTTAAGCGACTGCTGTACATGCACATGGTAGCAGTGAATTGAGGGTTGCGTAGGTTAAGTTATTTTATTTTACATTAGGATTAATCCTTGGCACAACATCGTGGGCCAAACGGCCTGTTCTGTGCTGTACTTTTCTCTGCTCTCTATGTTCTAAGTGTGCAACCTGACTAATCTCACCACACTGGATAATGTATCTAGGACCCAGCACCAACTTAATGGGATCACTGGACACATTCACGGGCTTCACAAGTTGGGTCTGTCCCCATCCCGATTCACGACTACCAACCATCACCCTCCCTAAACCAGCCTGTCTACAATATTGATACTCCTCAGTTCCCTTGCCAAGACACCATCTAAGGCTGTCACCTCCAGTTCTTCCTTGGTGGGATCTGTTGAAATTCTAGAAGTAGCCACTGCTCCTTGTGGCAACACTGGGACCAGAATTTGACTTGGCATTTGGTAAGCTAACAGTTCTCAGAGGCAAGACTTCTTGCCCAAATAAAGCTAGAAGTCCTACGTTAAATCTATTAATGTTCCTTTGATTATTAAATGTCTGCAGGGAGTCACAACAGACTTCACCCCCTTGACTTTCTTGCCAGGGGGTAGAGACCCAGATTCCTCATTAAATCCGGCCCCTCATTTTTCTCTCTAACTTTCTGTGCATTCCCTTCCCTCATGTGCTGTTGCCAGATGTGTCTTCACCACCACGATGCTTCCTTTGGAATTCCCGTTAAATACTTCTGTCTCTCTAATCCTTTATGAATCACCTTAAAACCCTAGGTATTTTTGTGTAAACACAATCCTGTGAAGCACCTTGGAGTGTTTGAAAACACTGAAGTCACTAGCAGTTGAAAGGTATTGTCTTTTTGTTTCAAATATATATGTTACTCAGATAATTTTTAATGATAGGTTATGTCACAATTCAAATTGAACATTACATAAAGAGCAAAGGAGATCAGTTTCATTCAATAGAATATGTAGCTCTCTGAGTACCTCACTGTAGGAATAGGAGTAGGCCTTTCAGCCCCTTAAGCCTGCTCTGCCATTCAGTAAGATCATGGTTAATCTGAGGCCTAACTCCATCTGCCTGCCTTGGTCCCATTTCCCTTGATAAATTTGGTTAATAAAAATTTGTCTGTCTCAGATTTAAATATTACAATTGAATTAGCATCGACTGCCAGTTGAGAAAGAGAGTTTCAAAACCACACCACTTTTTGCACATGGAATTGCTTTTAAAAATCTCTCCTGAATGGTTCTAGAATCTTCAACCAGTGGAAATAATTTATCTTTATCTACCCTGTCTTTCCCTGTTAAGATCCTGAAAACCTCAATTAGATGACCACTTCACCTTTTAAATTCTAAAGAATAAAGGCCTAATTTGTATAATCCCTTCTCATAATGGGGACCACAAGCAGGTTAAAATTGTTTTGACTGTAATGAAAGCAGCCCATGTTATGACAGAGCCTGGTGTGTGGGAGTGGGTAAAGGACTTGGAGGAAGATATTTATAGAATCGAAAAATCCCTATAGTGTGGAAGCACTGTGGGCCATTTGGCCAATCAAGTCTAACTTGAAGTCTAACTATCATCCCTGTAAATCTGCATTGAACTCTCTCCAGGGCCAAAACATGCCACCTATGTGTGGTGCCCAGATCTTTCACAATATTGTAAGTGGGGCCCAACTAGAGTTTTGTATAATTACAGCATACAATTTGCATTTACAGGTCTTATGTATAATAATTATTTCATTTCAGACATGCGCCTTAGAGGTTTTACATGGCTTTTGCCTCTCAGTGAAATATGGTAGTATTGCTTTAGACAATGGCTTTTCCACATTGAAACATTGCGGAGGCTACCCCAAGCATTATAAATATAGGAACAAAGGTAGCCTGTTGAGCCTGCCCTGCCATTCCATACAATTATAGCTAACCATACACTTCACTTAGAGTATCTCTCAACACGTAGTCCTGGAATGTGCCAGTCTGCTACTCTAGGTTGTCAACTGCTTTTCTCATTGGAAGATTAGCAAGAGTTTGGTAGAGGAAAAAAAACAGCAGCAGTTAATGTTTATCTTAGTATGCATATGTGAACAGCCTACAGAGCAGAGTCCTGTGTCACAGAGTTTCTCAGGATGAAGCTCAATGAAAACTACTGCATTCCTTTCCAGTGAGGGCACATTTCAGGAGAGGATAAATAATGGTCTGTTCCCCACCACAGCCACCTAACAATAATGCGTGGAGGCATGACACACAGGCAGTGGAGAAGGGATCTGATCAAAGTGTCCTTCTCACCATAAGCTACATTCACTCTGTATGTTTTTGATTTATTTCTAGTGATGACCTTAGCTGCAAAGTACATGCATGTAGACTTTCGGGGAGGACAGGATCAGCATTAGCTTTCATGCTCTCCATAATCAAATTACTTGGCTTTCCTACTCTCCATAATCAAATTACTTGGCAGTGCTCACTGTCTAAGATCAACGATGAAGAACAGCCAACTTAGATCAGGCACTTCATTACTATTTTAGACAATTTATTTGTACCTTGGCATTAGTCATGTGGGCAAAATTGGACATGATCCTGGAATCCAAACAGGTGAAATAGCATTTCTTGTCCACAACAGGAAATATCCAAAATACAGATCCAATAAGGAGCACAAAAAAGAATATCAAACAGGCAACATTTCCATCTTAGGCTTGCTGCAGTGCTCCAGTGAAGCTTAATGCAAGCAGGAAGAACAGCATCTCTTTTTTGGCTTGGAGACCCTGCAGCCTTCACGACTCAATATCGAGGTAAATTATTTTTGAACCTGAATGGCAGGAGAGTGGTTCAGTGATTAGCACTGCTATCTCACAACATCAGGAACCTGAGATCGATTCGAGCCTAGTGCGACAGTCTCTGTGGAATTTGCTGCACATTCTCCCTGTGTCTGCGTGGGTTTCTTTCGGATGCTTCGGTTTCCTCCAAAGATGTGCAGACTAGATGGATTAGCCATGGGAAATGCAGGGTTACAGGAATAGGATAAGAGAGGTGGGTCTGGGTGGGATGCTGTTCGCAAGGTTATACGGGCTTGATTGGCCAAATGGCACACAGTGCTTCCACACTATAGAGATTTTTTGATTCTATAAATATCTTCCTCCAAGTCCTTTACCCACTCCCACACACCAGGCCCTGTCATAACATGGGCTGCTTTCCTTGCAGTCAAAATAATTTTAACCTGCTTGTGGTCCCCATTATCAGCTTTTCTTCCTCTATCATACTATCAACCATCTCTTTGTCTACCTAATTGCTCTCTCTCTCTGTGCACCATCTCTGCGCATCTGCTCATTCCTTTCTCCCCAACCCTAACTTCAGCTAATATACTACCTTTCCCAGCTAGTATCAGTTCTGAAGAAGGGTCACTGGACTCAAAACATTAACTCTGCTTTGTCTCCACGGGTGATTCCAAACCTGCTCAGTTTTGCCAACAACTTCTGTTTTTGATTTGAATAGTGAGTGGGTATATATTGACAACCAATGCAATGCTGCATAGTTCGGCCCTTGCACACATTCAGTTTCATTTCCACTTTTCTTCATAGGGAAGTGCAGAAATTATGAAAAATGATATTTATTTTAAACATGTGAGGCAGATAATGGAAACTTACCAAAGTCAATGAAAATAGTAAATTTGTTTCCAATAATCCAATAACACATTGTAAACCAAGATTAAACTGAGAGGTGTATTTTTTCTGGCAACAGGATACCAAGAAATATTCTTTATTTTTACAAAAGCCAGTATTCAGTCTTGGTAAATTCAATTTCCCATAAAGTGTCTTATAAAACAGACATTGGATTGCCTTTTTAGTTTGTACAGCTCTGTATCAGTAATAAGCAACAATTAAATGGTTGGAGCTTAAAATCAGAGGAAGCAGCAGACTGGAAAGTGGAGTTGAGGTCAGGATTGGATCAGCCAAGATCTTTATGAATGTTAATGTATGCTCAAAATAGTCCAATCTTATTCTTATTTAATATTTTCATATGTTTGTAGGTTTGCCACCCAGTAGACTTTGATAGTTAATAATTGTTTTTATTATGAGAGAAATTTTATCTTCAGTGGAGATTTCATTTGAGTTGATCCAAGGATTTATCAGCCATGATCATATTGAATGGCAGAGTCGGCTTGAAGGGCTGAATGGCTTACTCCTTCACCTACATTTCTTATTTTTACCAGTTCCATTAATGTGCTATTTAACAGTGCACATAAATGCACATTGGAAAAACAATAAATGAAGACAGTCAATATGACAAGAAAATTGTAGTTCATAACAACCTGATTAGAATACAAAACATACTTTCCTGGTATACAGTATCATAAAATCTTACAGGACAGATGGGAGTTTATTCAGTGCTTCACACCTCTCTTGGCTTTTTTCAAAGAGTTATCCAGTTTATCCAATTACTTCCCAGCTCTCTTGGTCTTATTCCCCTAACTCTGCAATTCTCTACTGTTCAAACATCTATCCAACATTTTTGGAGAATTACAGTTGAACACGTTTCCATCACCTTTTCAAGTTATATTTTCGATATCACAATAAATCTTTGCATTAAGAAAATATTCCCTATCTCACCAGCTTGATAACTGCCGAGAATCTGTGCCTCCTGGTTACTGCCCATGCTTATAAAATAATTGGGTTAGTAAGGAGAATATTTCATGATAGCTGAGAGATTGTATGACATTAATTATGCAGAAATAAATGAGGTATTCTATCACATTTAATTCAGATATTATATCCGTTTGAAATCCCCTGACAGCCAGCAGATTAAGGTTAGCTCAGATAGTTTAGCAGATTAAAGTTGTGAGTATATGTGCTAAAGAGAGATTAGAAAGCATCCAGATTCAAACTCTGGTCTCTGCTCTCCGCTTAGTTAGCATCAGATCGCAATAGGAGTCGAGCCATTCAGTTAAAGAAGGAAAATTGGATAGAGTTCCTCTATCTAATCTTATCTGTGTTGCTGAGGTAATACACATGCATTAAATAAATCATCCAACTGTCACGAAAATTCCGCATCAAGGAATCATCGAGGATTTACCTCTCAGTCTATGCCAAATTGTGAATATCGCCTAAATTAGGCTTGTTGAGGTATTTTCTATAATCAAATGAAATTATATTGTAACACTTACATAATTAACTTCCCATAGTATCCACATAAAATAGGGAAAATTAGTTAAGCACTTATAGAATCATAGAGTCATAGAACAGACTCTTCAGTCCAACTACTGCATGCTGACCATGATCCCAAACTAAACTAGTCCCACCTGCCTGCTCCTGGCCATATCCCTCCAAACCTTTTCTTTTCATGTGCTCATCCAAATGTCTTTTAAACATTGTAATTTTATCTGCATCCACCACTTCCTCTGGAAAATCATTCTACACATGAACCACTCTGATCTGATCTAATGTACAGGTTGTTCTGCTATAATGTGCATATTACTAATGTGAATTCGCTGTAATGCGATTGATGAATTGGGGACGTTGTATTGAAAGCACAAATGTGTGCTGGCTGTAATGTGATTACATCATTAACACTTTAAGCACTGTTTCTAAAGCTTGATTTTTCTATAATGCAGTGTTACACAATCGCATTATGGAAGATCTGCCTGTGTCCCAGAATGTTATGGGAAGCAAGGGAGGAAGTTGTTTACTTGGACTTAGTAAAGGCTTCGATGAGGTTCTGCATGGTAGTCTAATTAGTAAAGTTAGGTCACTCAGGATTCTGGGTAAGCTTGCCAATTAGATACATAATTAGCTTAATCGCAGGAGGGTTATGTGGTGGCAGAGGGTTGCTTTTTGGACTGGAGGCCTGAGACTCTAGGTGTTCAAAAGGAATCGGTTCTGGGTCCTCTTTTGTCATTTATATGAATGATTTGGAAGAGAATATAGAAAGTATGGTTAGTAAGTTTGCAGATGACACCAAAATTGGTGGCATAGTAGACAGTGAAGAAGGTTTTCTAAGATTATGAATGGATCTCGATCAAATGGATCAATGGCTGGAAACTGGCAGATGGAGTTTGACCTGGATAAATGTGAGGTACTGCATTTTGGTACAATAAACGTGGGTGGGGCTTATACAATTAACAGTAGGAGGGACCTAGGGATCTGGGTACATAATTCTTTGAAGCTTGTGTCATATTTAGACAGGGTGGTTATGGTTGTCTTCATTGCTTAGTCCTTTGAGTATAGGAGTTGGAAAGTCATGTTAAGATTGTATAGAACATTGATAAGGCCTCTTTTGGAGTACAATGTCCAGTTCTGCTAAGTTACCTAAAAAGAAATAAGACAAAGTTTGGAATTAGCAATTATTTATTAGTCCTATTAGCATTGTTTGTACTTCAGTATGTATATTAGTGTGCACATATGCACAGTATGCATTTAAATATACAAGTTCTGCTAATTGTTTGTTGACAAATTACAGACAATTTCATACTTAAGAAACAATACTAAGAGATTTTAATTTCAAAGCAAAGAAACACTGTATAGTTTAGGTATCCTAATCCTCGAATAATGTGAGTTTGCCTCTAGCAAGGTGTTTTAACTGATGTGACAATGTTTGTGTTCTGAATTGTAACACAAGAAACTGGGCATGGATATTACAGTACTTAAGAATCCAAAAGACAATTACTACAAATAACTATTAGAGGTAACCATTACATTCCTCAGGCACAACTGTATGAGCTAACGTTAAGCTATTATGTTACTGCAGATAACTACACTTTCAATAGAGTATAGTATTCTTAGTGATCCAAAGTAAGTTGGCACATGAGATCTTTATACTTTAGATCACATGCTATGATTCAGTGATAATGTATGTACATATTTCTGAAAGACATACTGATATACTGACTTTGATACATAACACAACACCCTAGATACTTAATTGTCCAAAGGAAATTAACAATCAATTTATCCAAATTATTAGGAATGACTGCATTTTTCATTTTTCTTATGCAGTCAGTGAGAACCAATTCCATTGTCCCCTTTCTTCACCCTGCTTATCATTTGGATTGTTGAAATCAATCCTTGCCACAATGAAGCAAATAAAACCAAAATTGGGGTAGTCTTTTAATTTTAGTATTCAACTTAGCAAATGGGAATAAGTTATGAATATTGAATATTATTCTGTTATCCTCTGAACTAATGTTAATAGGAAAAGTAGTATTAATTCAGTTTCTGGTCTCTAGAAACAAAACTTTTGTGTTTATTGAAGATAAATGGGAGTGGGGATTAAGGGTATGCCTTAAACACAGAAAAGTTCCATCTCAAAGAAAAGGGTTTCAGAAGATTCTTTGGAGCTAAATTTAAAAGCGACGGTCTGGATCTTGACACCATGCTGTGTTATTGCCATTAAACTTACTCTTACTGCTGGTAACTTACACCTTATCTAACCTTAACAACTCTGGTGAAGTCACTGAACGTCTTTTAACACAATAGCTATGTCTAGGAAGCTAAACTCCAGGCATTGACTGCTTCCTATTGACTGCAAAAATACAGTTTAGAATTCTTTTTCTAAGAAAAAGGAATCTCCTGTGTACTATGGACAATGATCGAGAGTGTGTTGCTGAAAAAGCACAGCAGGTCAGGCAGTATCCGAGGAGCAGGAGAATCAACGTTTCAGGCAAGAGCCCTTAATCAGGAATGAGGCTTCTGAGCGAGGGGGTGGTGAGATAAATGGGAGGTGGATGTGGCTGGGGGAAGGTAGCTGAAAGTGTGATAGGTAGATGGAGGTGGGGTTAATGGTGATAGGTCAGAGACAGATAGGTGGGAAGGAAGATGGGCAGGTCATGAGGGAAGTGTCAAGTTGGAAGGTTGGAACTGGAATAAGGTGGGGGGAGGGGAAATGAGGAAATTGGCAAAATCCACATCAATGCCCTGTGGGTGGAGTGTCCCAAGGCAGAAGATGAGGCATTCTTCCTCCAGGGGTCGGGTGATTAGGGTGTGGCGATGGAGGAGGCCCAAGAGCTGCATGTTCTTGGTGGAGTGGGAGGGGGAGTTGAAGTTTTCAGCCACGGGGCGGTGGGGTTGGTTGGTGCAGGTGTCCTGGAGATGTTCTCTGAAGCACTCTGCAAGTAGGCATCCTGTCTCCCTCATGTAGAGGAGACCACATTAGGAACAACGGATGCAGTATATGACGTGTGGAATTGCAGGTAAAACTCTGATGGATGTGGAAGGCTCCTTTGGGGCCTTGGTCGGAAGTAAGGGGGGAGGTGTGGGCAATTCCTGCAGTGGCAGGGGAAGGTGCCTGGAGGGGAGGTTGGATTGGTGGTGGACCTGACAAGAGAGTTGAGGAGGGAATGGTCTTTATGGAAAGCAGATAGAAGTGGAGAGGGAAATATATCTCTGGTGGTGGGGTCTGTTTGTAGGTGGCAGAAATGGCAGAGGATGATGCGATGTATACGAAGGTTGGTGGGGTGGAAGGTGAGGACCGGGGGTTCTGTCTTTGTTGTGGTTGGAGGGGTGGGGTTCAAGGGCGGAGGTGCGGGAAGTGGATGAGAGGCCTGGAGGGCATCATTGACCACGTGGGAAGGGAAATTGCAGTCTTTGAAAAAGGACACCATCTGGTGTGTTCTGTGGTGGAACTGGTCCTCCTAGCAGATGCAGCGGAGGTGAAGGAATTGGGAATAAGGGATAGTGTTTTTACAGGAGGCAGGGTGGGAGTAGGTGTAGTCCAGGTAGCTGTTGGAGTCAGTGCATTTGTATAAGATGTATGTGTTGAGTGAGTCACCGTTGATGAAGATGGACAGGTCCAGGAAGGGGCAGGAGGTGTCTGAGATGGTCCAGGTGAAATTAAAGTAGGGGTGAAATGTATTAGTGAAGTTGATAAACTGTTCAACCTTCTCGTGGGAGCATAGCTGGGACCCATGCGGGTGCCCATGCCTGCCCCTTTCTTCTGAAGGAAGTGGGAGGATTCAAAGGAGAAATTATTGAAGGTAAGGATCAGTTCAGCCAAATGAATGAGAGTGTTACTGGAGGGGTACTAGTGAGAAGGTCGGAAGAGGAAGAAATGGAGGGCTTCGAGGCCCTCATCATGACGGATAGAGATGTATAGGGGCTGGATGTCCATGGTGAAGATGAGGCATTGGGGTCCAGGGAAACTAAAGTCTTGGAGGAGGTGGAGGGTGTGAATGGTGTCATGAGCATATGTGGGGAGTTCCTGGACCAGGGGGGATTGAACAGTCTCAAGGTATGTGGAGATAAGTTTAGTGGGGCAGGAGCAGGCTGAGACGATGGGTTTGCCAGGGCAGTCAGGCTTATAGACTATGGCCCCAACCACTCCATTAGACAATCTCCCCTTTCTGGATTTGTTGCAGACATTTCTCTCCTCATAAACATTCTTGGCTACCTGCAACCAGAATACACCTTCAGTGGATGCCTTTAAGTAACAGACCCATTACCTAGATTTTGTGCCTATGTCTCTGGAGTAGAAATTGAACCATCATCACTCTGAATCAATGTGGAATGTGGAATGAGCCACAACTGATACTGAGCCACTGACTCTTTCTTTCCATTATAGCAACACATTTCACAAATTGATGGTCACTTAAATCTCAGCTCAAATCTCCTTTATGAAACTAAATTGTTGTAGAGCACCTAATGATTTTTTTTTCTTAGTGAGACTGGTTCTTGGAATTTTAGGTTCTTATATTCAACTCTATCTGTATGAGTATGTGCCCTGCATCTGTAGTTGTTGCATCATTTGTGTATAAGTAAAATGAGTACCAATAACGTCAGTGATATTTTGACAGTGAACTCAAGCTTCGTGGCACAAACATTTCTGGCTCCTTCTGCTGGAAGATAGTGAAACTACATAAACCAAAAAGAAACACTGCAGCAAATTCAGTTCGTAGTGTTACTCAATAGATATTAGCCAAACTAGTAATTTACTCTATCATGTTCCTGTCAAAGAACTTTCAATGAGACAGAATCGCTTGAAAGCCTGTTCTTAAAAGTGAGATTAAGTAAGAATGCTAATTTTAGTTTATAAACTCTGATATATGTTTCTTATAAACCTACTGACTCCCACAGCTACCTAGATTACACCTCCTCCCACCCTGCCACCTGTAAAAACGCCATCCCATATTCCCAATTCCTTCGCCTCTGCCGTATCTACTCCCAGGAGGACCAATTCCAATACCAAACAACCCAGATGGCCTCCTTCTTCAAAGACCGCAATTTCCCCTCAGAAGTGGT
>NC_057744.1:20706077-20721417 GCF_004010195.1 Chiloscyllium plagiosum
ACACGACGACTGGAGGAAGAGCGCCTCATCTTCCACTTAGGAACCCTCCAACCACAAGGGATGAATGCAGATTTCTCCACCTTCCTCCTTTCCCCATCTTTTCTCCATCCCAACCCTCGGACTCAGCACCGCCTTCTTGACCTGCAATCTTCTTCCCGACCTCTCCACCCCCCAACCCCTCTCCGGCCTATCACCCTCACTTTAACCTCCTTCCACTTATCGCATTCCCAACGCCCCTCCAAATCCCTCCTCCCTACCTTTTATTTTAGCCTGCTTGGCACACCCTCCTCATTCCTGAAGAAGGGCTTATGACCGAAATGTTGATTCTCCTGCTCCTTTGATGCTGCCTGACCTGCTGCGCTTTTCCAGCAACACATTTTTCAGCTCTAATATATGTGACCTACTATAACACCACTTGAAAAGTACATACCTTCAAAATATTATATTTCAAAATAATTTCCTATCATTTTGTTTGTGGTATGTTTTTTTCAGAACTACAGGAAGTTTCCAGTTTCCCTTAGCGTCTGCCAAGCTGGAATGAATCTCTCTGTTCCGTTGGGAACATCTTAATCTCAGCTAAGACACCCTCATGCCTTGAATTTAGTCACATCAAATAACTCAGCTGAGCCTTCAGGCAATAAGATAACATTTCTTTTGGTTCTGGTCATCTGTTTTGCAGAGGCAGGAGAAGCCTTCCTAAATATCACAGTTCATACTTATGAAATGTTTTGAAGGGATAGTTCAGTTTGTTTAATATTCCCATACTGTGAATGAGATTTATCTTCATGTGGAGATGGTTAGGGAGCAGAAGGTTTGGACAGGAGCATGGCATGGCTTCCTCCAACAGGATTTTCATGAGGTGGCATCTTAGAAGGGAAGGCTGCCTGCTGGAATTAAGAAGACATCAATTATTCTAATTTTGTCATGAAAAGGTCTGATTTCTCATGTCAGCAATTTTTCTGCAATGGTGCATGCACACACACACCCTCCCCTCCCCCACTAAAGGCCAAAGCCTGGCTGTTACCGGAGAATGGCCTCCTGGTACAGGCTGAATCAACAAGGCCTCCTTCAAATCATTCCTCACAAAGCCATAGGAATTAGAATAGCTAGCTGGTTGTAATTGTTTGGCATATACTTGGTGGGCCAAAGGACCTCTTTCAGTGCTGTAGACCTCAATGATTCTGTGATTGTAATTGGCAGGTTACAGTTGTGGCCGTATGGGGAGGTTTTCACAATGGCTTGGCAGCTGAGGCCTTGCGCATTTTAAACTACTTTTAAAGTTTTCAGAGAAAGGCTCCAACTTAAGTTGCTTTTGTTGTTCCCTACATTCATTGGTAGCACTCACTTCTCCTGGTGGAATTACCAGCAGCCTACAACATCAGGTGCTCCAATTGGATCTCTACATAGGACATCTACCTTCCCCTAACTGGACAGGAGATTTGGAAGTAGAATGTTAACTAGTTGTTGCCGGGAAACGTGCATGGATGTGTCAGATTAGGTCAACATTGGAATCAGGATCCCATATCTTCCTGACATTAGGGCTCTGATGCCACCTGCAAAATTTAGACCTGTCTTCATACCCGATTATAAATATTGGAAAATGTAAAAATCTTCTCTCTGATTACACAAGGATGACTGGTGATTGCTTTAACCTGATGATTACTGTACCTTAAGTAGGGGTTTGAGGATGAGAAGTTAGGGCAAGTTCATGAATTGAACTTGCACTCTTGGTGTCATTCTGTTTAGGTAAACAAGCTGGACAACCAATTGAACTATCCAACCTCACAATGAGCACAAATCTCTTCTATTAAGTAAATGTTTCTTCATTATATTCTGACAGATAATATAATTTTTGGTCTCCTTTATTTGCTTATATGCAATGAGGTGGTCCGTATATGCATCAGGTTGCAATGGGTATTCAGCTATATTTGAAGTGACACAGCTGTCTGTCATGGATTTTCCATAGTCTTTATTTCTCTGTCTTTTCCTCAGTTTACGTTGTATTGATTATCCTTGTAAGCATCTTTCTGGTTCAGCTCATTCAGGGCTGGGGATAAAGGGGAGAGGGGAAAAGGGGTGTTAACTGAAGGACTTCAATTAAGTTCTCATTGGATAACCCCCATGAGAACTGCCATCTTCCATTATGAGACTTTTGTTACTTTATATAGGAGGAACTGACTCCTCTTGGAAACAACAATCCTTGTCTGCTGCACCTCTTCCATGTTTTGACTTTGATTTGATTTGATTTATTGTAGTCACATGTACCTAAGCACAGTGAAAAGCTTTGTTTGCTAGCAGTACAGACAGATCATAGTAAGCAAGGACATACTGATCATAGGGTGCTTAGAAAGAATGACCTTTACAGGTTACACTGCACAGGAGGTGAGCGAAACAAGATCAACATTATCTGAAGTTAGAGAGTCCATTCATCAGTCTAATAACAGCAGGGAAGAAGCTGTTCTTGAACCTGTTGGTTCGTCTGTTCAAGCTTCTATATTGCCGTTTTCAGGTTTCAGGTGATAAAGCTAAAGGAAATGTGTTTTCTATAAATGAACAACATTCCTTTAAATGTTCCTGCCTGGCTTGCTTTTGCAAAAGGCAGCCAGTCAGCCTACAAAGCTCACCTGGCCAGAATTTTACTGGCACTCTGTGGTTCACAGTCTGGGACTGTATGTGGCTCTCAGGTCCATGCACAGAATAGCTTGAACATAGGGAGTGTTAAATCATAAGGCTACTGCTTGGACTATCACCACATTAAGGATGGCAACTTGTCTTTCCGCAGCAGCAACAATACAGGTGTCAGCTGCTCACATTGCAAAGGAAAGGACAGAGCATCTCCATTTGGAAGCATGCTCAAAAAGCTAGAGAAAATTTTATTCAATGTGCCAGGAACAGCTAGCCAGGCTCTGGGGCAGGGTGAACCCTTCAGCAGGTGTCTTGGTGTTACAGACTTGATCACTGCTCTGTTGGCAATTAAGCACTGTTAAATAAAATTCCTCTCAGGAAACCACTGGGAGGCTGCTCTGATAGACGAGACTTCTCCCATGCAATAGAGGTAGTGCATTCTAACATCAGTCAGATGCTGGTAGGGGTATAAAAAGTCCATTAGCCCCTTAAAGCCACCATGCCAAGTCATGCCAACTCATGACTCCACCCCCATGTTTCCTCTACAATCCATTCACCCTGAATACACTACGTGCAGAACCAACTAACTATACAGGAACAACAGCATACATCAAGTGTACAGGAAAAGAAAGCACATTCACACATCTTCTTTTAAAAGCTAAATTTATTTTCCTACAAACCTATAAAAGAGTCAATAGGACCATTGATATATCAATAATCGAGCCTTCAAACAACTCTTATTCTTATACAAATAAGAGCTGTGCCAGCATGGACTGGTGATGGATAAAGGCATCATGACAGCTGCTGGGATAACGAGTACAACCATGTACAAAGTACTTGCTGTGGATGCAGACCAGCAGAACCTGAATAAATCTCACTGCCTATCCAATTGATAACTTGATGATCACATGGCTGCAATCCATGATGTCTTGTACTTGTCAGACTCCAATAATGTAAGAAAATTCCACTAATTTTTGTTTGATTAAAATTGTACCCAGCTTTCACAAATAGGGCATCAATGGTCTGCAAGACACAATGATGCGCTGCTAAATGTGAGATGTCATAAAGGTCTGTAGTTGATGTTTAGTGCACTATCTACTTCTAAGCATTAAGTACTTTCTGGCTGTATCTTAAAACCTATAACATAAAACATATTTCAAGATGTTTAATTTTCTCCCTTAACTATGACAAAATCCCTATTCAAGAAGGAAGTGTGGCAAAAAGCGGGCAACAAAAGGGTGATTAAACTAAAATTTATTTTTGGAAAAGAGCTAGAATCAATTGTTAAAGTAACAGCAACACTTTTGGAAAATCATAATCTAACCAAGCAGCATCAGCATGTGTTCATAATGGGGAAATCATATCTGATCAATTTATTAGAGCTTTTTGAGTGGATAGAGGGGGAACCAGTAAATGCATTGTATTTGGACTACCAGAAGGCAGTTGACAAGGTACCTCATAAAAGGTTAAATCGTAAGATAAGAGCCCAAGGTGTTAGAGATAGAATATTATCATGCATAGGGAATTGGCTATGGGTAAGAAACAGTCAATGGGGATAAGGTATTCCTTTTAACATTGGTGACCTCAGTTGTTTACAGCATCTATTAATGACTTGCAGGAAGGAAATTAATGTACTAGCCAAGTTGGCAGATAACACAAAAATAGGTGGAAAGGGAAGTTGTGGGAACGATACAAAGAGTTTTCAGGAAGACAAGTAACTGGGCAAAAAGTTGGCAAATGTAGTATAATATAGAAATATAGGAAGTTACTCTTTTTGGAAGGGAGAACAAAAAAAGCAGAATAACAGTTAAATTGAAAAAACTTGCAGAAAGCTTCAACACAAAGGGTCTTTGGGGTACTTGTGCACAAAACACAGAAAGCGAGCACAAAGGTGTAATGGGTAATCAGGAAGGTATGGAATGTTGGTACTTATTTCAAAGAGATTGGAGTAATAAGAGTAGGGAACTCTTATTGCAACTGTACAAGGTACTAGAGAGATCACGTCTGGATTATTCTGAGCAGTTTTGATTCTCTATTTAAGGAAAGATACTACTTCAATGGAGACAGTGCAGAGAATGTTCACTAGGATGATCCCCTGTTATGAAGGGTTTGTCTTATGAGCAAATATTAAACAGCCTGGGATTCTATTCATTGCAGTTTAAAATAATGTGAGATGGTCTCATTGAAACATATGAGATTCTTAAGCGGCTTGACAGGGCAAATAGGTGATGTTTCCCCTCATAGAAGAATCTCGGATTAGAGGGAATTGTCTCCGAATAAAGAAGTGCAAATTTACAATTAAAAAGAAGAAGAAATTCCTTTCCTCAGAGGGCTGCACGTCTTTGGAGCTTTTTGCTACAGAGAGCTGTGCGAGCAGAGTCCTTATGTACATGAAAGGCTGAGATTGATCAGTAGAGGGTCATGAGTTATGGGGAAAGGTTAGGAATGTTGGTGTGAATAATGCCAAATCTCCATGATCTTCTTGAATGGCAGAGCAGGCTGCAGGGGCTAAACCCCTCCCTCTGTTCCTATAGAATCATTGCATCCCTACAGCATGGAAGTAGGCTATTTGGCCCATCAAATCCATACTGACCTTCCAAAAGGCATCTCAGACAGACGCACCCACCTATCCCATCTCTGTAATCCTGCATTTCCCGTGGATAATGCACCGAGCCTGCACATCCCTGGGCACTTTGGCAAATTTAGCATGGCCAAACCACAGAATCTACACATTTGTGGACTGTGGGGAAAAAAAACCAGAGCACCCAGAGGAAACCAATGTAGGCATGCAGAGAATATGCAAATTCCACACAGACAGTTGCCTGAGGGTGCAACTGAACCACTGAGTCAGCAGTGCTAACCAATGAGCCACCATGCCACCCCATTTCTTATGGTCTTACAATAATCCGAAAGACAAATTACTCATTCCAAGAAATGCGTCTGAACAATAATTTGTTTAGCAGTTAAAAATGCTCAATGGTGATCTGGTAATAATTTTGATTGCGATTTTCTTCTCTGAGGCCACAATGGCTTCCATTCATTCCTTCCCCATGGTAACGTGATGAAGATTTGGAAGTTGGCCAACTATGGAATTGAAACTGTGACCCCATTACCATGGCATTGCATGTTGATGCTCCAAAATTGTGCTGCTGAAAATTTTTCTTTGACAATACCAAATTGATTGAATGTTTTATGTCAATCTTTGTGTGGTCCTTTAAACATCTCTTATAATCATATTTTGGGGATTTACTGTTGGATTATAAATTAAAGCTCCAGACCATAGGCTGGCAAAAGGTAAATGTTCAAATAGAAAACAGAAACACTAATGTTTTACCTGGCAGACATTCACAAAGCAATTCTTTTTCTCTAAATCTGCTGACTAATCTAGAGTGATCAAGGATAGATGTGCTTTGGGTACAGCTATATTAAGAAAATTAAAGTCTTTCATATATAGTATAAAGAAAGAGAACTGGAGCGGGCCAAATCCAAGACATTGAAAGATATAATAGTATCAAAAATAATCTATTTGCTCCTGCTCTTATAGTCAAAATGTTGGAAAGCTGATAGAATCATGAGTAAGGCAAAAATTTCTCAATTGATACATGGAAGGAATAAAGCAAACCAATTTCTCTTCCCCGAACCCTTTGTGAAATGCTTTGAATTTACGTATTGAGTCTTTTTGAAAACTTGGCTTAAAAACACAAAGCTGGAATGGCTAATGTTCACCAACTATAGATCCCAAATTCAAATGGCTAGAATGAGGATGCACTGTAGAGTTTTAATTTTAAATTATTTAAATTGTGATATATCGTACCAACAGCTCAATTGCAACAGAGAATTGACAACTAGCCATTAGGATACAGGACTGGCTCAAAGGTAGAAGACAGAGGGTGGTGGTGGAGAGTTGTTTTTCAGACTGGAGGCCTGTGACCAGTGGATTGCCACACAGATCGGTGCTGGGTCCACTACTTTTCCATATTTATATAAATGATTTGGACGTGAGCATAAGAGGTACAGTTAGTAAGTTTGCAGATGACAACAAAATTGGAAGTGTAGCGGACAGTGAAGAAGGTTACCTCAGATTACAAAGGATCTTGATAGATGGGCCAATGGGCTGAGAAGTGGCAGATGGAGTTTAATTTAGATAAATGTGAGGTGCTGCATTTTGGGAAAGCAAATCTTAGCAGGACTTATACACTTAATGGTAGGGTCCTAGGGAGTGTTGCTGAACAAAGAGACTTTGGAGTGCAGGTTCATAGTTCCTTGAAAGTGGAATCGCAGGTAGATAGGATAGCGAAGAAGGTGTTTGGTATGCTTTCCTTAACTGGTAAGAGTATTGAGTACAGGAGTTGAGGTCATGTTGAGGCTGTACAGGACAATGGTTAGGGCACTATTGAAATATTGCGTGCAATTCTGGTCTCCTTCCTATCGGAAAGATGTTGTGAAACTTGAAGAGTCCAGAGAAGATTCACAAGGATGTTGCCTGGGTTGGAGGATTTGGACTATAGGGAGAGGTTGAATAGGCGAGGGCTGTTTTCCGTGGAGCTTTGGAGGCTGCGAGGTGACCTTATAGAGGGATGTGGGCTTGTTGTGTTTACTGAACTCATGAATCCTTCAGAAAGGCCTTAACTTAACCTTTCATTCAAAGAACAGCAGCTTCACGAATGTAGCACTTGGTCAACACTTGGATTGATCAACTTATATGCTAAAACCTCAAGTTACTTCTTTCAGGAGAGTTCCATTTCTTTAAAGGCACCTTAGTTGTTAGCTTTGAAGAAAATAGAATGTTCACTGAAAGAGTAAACTTACACTTACGAATCTCTATCTGTTCATTAACTAGGTTAGTGACATGATAATGCTGAAACCAATACAAGCTTGCAAAACAGTTGCTTCTATTGCCTTTAATCAGTAAAATAACATGATCATTTTAACCTGGGTTAACCCTGTTTATATATGAATATCTAAATGACAATACACTCTCATCAGCATCCAGCAATTTTCTGTTGACTAACATTTGCTTATTGGAGATAACATTAATTAGTTTACTGCTGAATTTATTCTCTAAAACAAAGTATGATCAATCTGTTTCATGAACAATCAAATCCAAGGATTGTAACATTCAAGGCTAAAGGTCTAGAATGGGAAAGTGGGACTATTCTAGGTATTTTTGGCTGCACAGGCTCAATAGGCCAAAGGATTGCTTCTGTACTGTATGATTCTATGACTCGATGAAAATGTTATCTACTTTTTTCCAAAATTAGTCCAATAAATCAAATTACCTTAACTTTCTAAGAATGTTCGTAAGGCATGCTAATGCTGATTAGGATGATTCTTAATTTTTGCTGAAAAAAAATTCTGAACTTTTTCTTGGAATATCTTCCTATAAATAGATCGATGAATGTGAAATATCATTCGTATGTACAGCAAACTAGAAAAAAACCCAAAAATGGTGAAAGTATAGTTTTGATCAATCAGCATTTCCAAAGAAAAGACAACTTACAACATCCCACCTGTTTAACCACTCATCTCTTTAACAGATGCTGACTTACCTGTTCATATATATGTTTCCACTTTTAGAAAAGGTGATTCTCATGAAACATGATTTAAAATACTAACCCAAATTACAGGTTGGTGTTGGTATTAAATGTGTAAAACATAATGTTACAGATACTGAAGATTTGAAATAAGAACAAAATGTACATCAGACAGCACTGTATTCATTTGTACATCCATGTGCCTGATGGGGTAATTACAATGGATGGGTTTGTGAACATGAGGAAAGCGATTTGCAAATTATGATTCTAAAGGTTGGAATATATTGAGGACTCATTACAATATATAATTGTATAATATGTAATAGCTGTAAAAACCCTTATAGACATATAAAAGTTAAAAACAAAAGACTGTGAATGCTGGAAATATGAAACAAACAGAAAACAATGGAGAAACTCAGTAGTTCTGGCAGCATCTGGGGAGAGAGAAACAGTTAACATTAAAATATGAAATGACTATTCTGTTTCTTGTAGTCATACTGGACTCAAAACTCCCACTTTTTCTCTCTCCACAGAATCTGCCAGACCTGATTTTCTCTCGCTATCCCAGTGGTTCTTCACAGATGTATGTTTGCACAGGCACACAGATGCATGATGCACACGAAATAGGAAGCAGGCAGCCTTTGGTTTTGCACATTCACTCAGAAGGGGTTAAAATCAGGCCGAGAATCAGACAAAGAACGCACCAGGCCCGAAGGACGAGAGAGGGAGATGGGGCGGTTGAGTGTGGGGGAAGGGAAAGGGCATGTGCACTTGGATACCCGGGTTTCCCGGGCGCGCCGCTCCTCGCGGCAGACGTGTGGCGCGCGGACTGGGCGCGAGCTCACGGCCTTTGGAGTCAGGGACTCGGGCGCACGCGCGTCGTCGCGCGCCCAACGTTCCGGTTCTGGCGTTGTGTGCGCACTCGCGGCCGGCGGCGGCGGCGGCAGCAGTCAGCATCAGTCTAACGATAAAAGAGCCAGTCTAACATGTCCTCGGGGAAAACTATCACAAATAAACACACAAAACGGGATATTCGTTAATCCGGGGGAGTTGGGGGTGGGCAAGAGAGAAGGAAAGAGGAGACAAGAACTCCGTTTCGAATTGTGTTGTTGAAATAAACTCAAGTGAAACAGAATGGCTTTCACCAACGCGGGGCACATCATCCCGCAGCTGAAGCTGGAAGACGCGGCGGAGGACAGTTTGTTCAAGAACATTTCGGTGAGGTCGCTCCAGCAGCTCCAGTACTTGAGGAATAAACCGCCTTCTCCGGCCGGCTTGAGACATCCCAGGTAGGAGAGAAGCGAAAGAACTGGCCATTTTCCCCCCCTCTCTCTGGGTGTCCTCAGGCTTTGCACTTTGTGAATGTTCCGTGCCAGGGATAACGGTAGTTGTCAAGCTGTGGGAAAAACTTGGCAGTTTGCTTAAGAGGCTTCCATGCAATTGATTATCGTTGTCTATTTCGGGATATTGACACATTGCGTCTTTGTTTTGTTTTTGGAAAGGTAAACTTTTTTGACACGTTGGTCGCAAAAACAAAATTGATACTGCAAGCTCTTGTGACAGTGGCAATTTCCAGGAAGGTGCTCCTTCAAATCTATTCTACCCCATTCTACCCGTCCAAAAAAACTTCTGAATAATTAAAAGCTGCCCTGCAAACTTCGATATGTTTTCAGATCCTGCCTTGTGAAACAATTTGTATACTTAACTGGTTGTTGTTTTGTTTGGGTTTTCTTATGCCTTCCCGCCTCCTGTACCTGAGCAGAAAGATATAGATTTTAGTAAATGTGGCAACAGGAATCTGATGTGATGCTCCCTCTCTGCTACATCCTAAATGTTGATCTGTAATGACCTTTTGATAGCTTTTTGTAAAACAGTACCTGGCATATGCTGCGGTAAGTTATGCTATTCAGAAATTTAAAAATTAAATCTTAATGCCCCATAATATTTCTCTTTCTATATTCCCAGCAATTATTAGTGTTTTTTTAACATTTGTGATCAGTGTATTTGTTTTTCTGTACCCCCTGTAATTTACCTAAGCTTGCAAGTGAACCATTTTAATAGTGGTAAGTAGCCAAGATTATTCTACTACAAAGCATTGATTTACATCATAAACCCCTACACATTTCTCAAGGCCAAGTTTTTCTTTAACTGGTGCACTGATTTTTTTTTCTATTATTAAATGGTTTGTTCTGAGTTGAACTAAACACCACTAAACAGATACAAGAATGTCCAGTTAATAAGAATCCTTATACTCATATAATCCTCTGGGGAAAAGGTAACTGCCATGAATAACTGTAAAACATAAGTGTATTTTGAAAACCAAAATCGGAAACAAGGAAGGTGCAAAGTAGAGCAGTGATATATTCTGCATATATATTCTCCAGAGAGTTGACTGTAGGTTATTTCTTAAGAGTTTTGCAGTAATGCCAGTGAGAATGTTTCTTCAATTTGAGTGCAATCATACTTTAACATATTTGGGCTTGGATCCATGCAGAACACAAACACATACATGTATCTTCCATTTTGCAAGCTATCGCATTCATTTTTTAAAAACATCATGCAGTGATTTTAAAAATTGGTTTTCTAAACTTGGGTTGGGGGTTTGGATGATTATGTATTGCATCGCTTGATGTTAGAATTCTACCTTGCAGTCACAGCCAGGTATCTGTAATTCTTAATGTAGTTTCGTCAGTGGATTGAATTCATATTTTCATTCTGCTAGATAGTTGTTCCCATTGTTTATGGCATTATCCAAAACTCATGACAATGATATTAATGTTTTGAACTTGTTTCAAGTATCTACGGTATTCATAAAATAATGATCAATTAATGAATGCCCTTTACATTGCTGAAGTGAGTGATGATTAATATGAGTTAAATTGCATTTATTATTTCTCAGCAATATGTACCATTCCATAATGAGAATACATGGTGACTATTCTTTAATTCTAATTTGCTGCAATGGTAGCAAGAAATACAGAGAAACTCAAGGACCTAGTAATGAAACGTTTGAAATTTAAGCAAAATTGCATTGTCCTGTTGACATTGCATGAATGTAGCATGGGAACAAGTATTTTGTAAAATATATGTTTTTCTAAGTAAAACATGTTTTGAAATATTCTTAGATGTGTGTTGTTGAACCCATGCTGCCAGTTAAAGAAAGCCGAACCTCTAGGAGAAATTTCAGAAAAGCAAAGTGCAATGTTTTGGAAATATGAATGATACACTCCATTTCTAGCTAAAATAAAAACTGGTATAAAGCTAAATAATGCAGGCAATTGCTTACTTGTATAATTGAAATAATGGTCACCTTGAATGGATAGATGAAATTCTGAACAAACAAAATCACATTGATTTGCATATAGTTATTCAATCTTTATCTCAAGGAATAGCCAAGTTACTACAATACAACAATAGTTGGTATGTGAAATTTATTAGTGTTGCAAAATTAAAGCACTTATCAGATTGCTCTGTGTCTTCATGTGTACCTTTACCTTCCAAAATGCTGGAGTGTAATCTGTATATTCAGTTTTGTAAGTGATATATTTTGTTGTTTTGTTTTACAATTGTGTTTCTACACTGATGTACCAATAATTAAATTACTTGATTAGCTTATCAAACTAGACTTTGATTGTTTGATATGGCACTAATTGCCACCATTAAATTAATCCAAGTTATTTTGATCAGTCTAGTTGGTACAGTCAATTTTACTTTTTATTGGATTGCTTGCCAGGTGTCAAGATGATGGAAGGATAGCTTCAGTCGCTTTTTGGCAGAGAGGCATTATTTCCTATTGTTTGAAAGCTATGACTAAGATAACAGCTCCCATAAACCGATTCCCATCGTAATTTCATGATTTAGCTTGTAGCTTTAACTATACGAAACAGTGAGCCATATTTCACTCGTTAGTATTCAGGCAAGACAGAGTGCACATTGGTATGTTTTGAGTAAAGTGACATGAAATATGCAGGCCTTCAAAACCAAATGTCACTAATTTTAAGTAATACCCTAAGTTTGCCAACAAATTTGTGACTCACCGCATCTAATTTTCATTCTACTTTCTGTAAAACCTTTGGGATAAATCTATATGAAACATAAAATGAATGCAATTGGTCCACATTAAAGCAATAATAAGTGGTCTTTGATATTTAAAGGTTTTTAAGAGACTTTATGCATGATTTAAAGATAGCTGTGTCAGCTATTTTTTCAGTTTGCAACTGGTGGAAATGAAGTCTAACGAGTAGTGTGGAATTGCTAATTACTCCCTCTATTGCATCACCTGTCATCCCGACATTTTCATAGCCTTAACAAAATCCTCACCTCCATTGCCTTCACCTCCCACTTTGCAGGTGGTCAGGTTTTGGCTTTTTTTCCTTAAGTTTATATAGTGTTTTTAAACATTCTTTTTTGGAAGCTGGCAATCATTTCAGCTTGGCTACAGCCAGTTTTTATCTCAAAATACATAAACGATAGCAGATGAATTTCAAGACTTTCATATTTGTCTGACCACATAGGATACCTTTTCCTATGTTAACGTATTTGTAAACAGATCTTAATGAGCAGAACATAGTTTCGATGTCTTCAGCCAAAACTTCCTCATGATTCAGGACCATCTTGGAGGACCAGAAGAATGCATGGCTTTTCTTTCAAGATTAATCATCTCGAGTCCTTTTCCCTTCCTCCTCCACTGATCTCCTTTGTCTAAAGAATTCTGTAGAATTTGGTCTGATTATGATCATTGCATGGATTAGTTTCATAAATGCTTTTATATTCTGTGCTTAATGCTTTGGGCTACACTTAGCTTACTGAAATGGTTTTGATTTTACATTTGAGGACTTTAGCTCTGTAGTTCATTGCAGATTTTTCAACTTGACCTCTGTGCCCAGTGTATACCCTCTAGTTTACCAGATCTTCGCACAGGTTGAAATCATTTTGAAGGGTGACTAAAAGCCTTATCAAGAATGGCAGCCTGGCTTAGTAAAATTGAATTAGGCATGGTGGCTCAGTGGTTAGCACTGCTCCCTCACAGCGCCAGAGATCCAGGTTCAATTCCCGCCACGGGCAACTGTTTGTGTGGAGTTTGCACATTCTCCCCGTGTCTGTGTGGGTTTCTTCTGGGTGCTCCGGTTCCCTCCCATGGTCCAAAGATGTGTAGGTTAGGTGAATTGGCCATGCTAAATTGCCTGTAGTATGAGGTGGATTAGTCAGAGGTAAATGTAAGGGGGTGGGTTGCTCTTTGGAGGGTCGGTGTGGACTTGTTGGGCCGAAGGGCCTGTTTCCGCACTGTAGGGAATCTAATCTAAAAAACTACGTATCGTGTTTTTTTCTGTTTTTGAAAGACACCATTTGAGTCACGTGTCTTTTAAATGAAAATCTCTTTTCCTTCACGAATTTGCAAAAGTTCAGTGACAATATTCCCAATGTAAAATAGAGTTTAAACATCTAAACCAATTTTAACCATAGAGTATTCCTTGATTATCAAATTAACAGAATAAATTTCAAAACTTGCAATCTTGGAAAATTGTCATATTGGCAAAATATAGATCTTGAATGGTAATTACATTTGGAAGGAGTATTTCTGTATTTGCATGATACAGCATGATAGAAGACTTTAGAACATAGAAGAATACAGCGCAGTACAGGCCCTTTGGCCCTCGATGTTGCGCCGATCCAAGCCCACCTAACCTATACTAACCCACTATCCTCCATATACCTATCCAATGCCCGCCTAAATGCCCATAAAGAGGGAGAGTCCACCACTGCTAACCTTACAGCCTGTTTTATACTGTATTTCAATGTCCTTCCTACCGAAGTGCATCACCTCACACTGCTCTGCATTAATCCTCATCTGCCATAAACCTGAAAACTACACCAATGTGTCACTGTCCTGTTGGAGTTCCACACTGTCCATCACAAACATTATAATTCTTCCAGGTTTAGTATCTGCATATTTTGAAATTGTCCTACAGTCACACACCACACAGAAATACCGATTCACTCACTATTGTGAGGAAGTGCACTATTCACACACTCCCTGAGGACAGACTTAAATACTGACACCCACCAGACAAAGCAAGTGAAATGCTGACAAGGTCACCCTGGAGCAAGAGAAATACCGACAGACATTCCATGTCTGTATTAGTTTCTGCGTATTAATGAGTTTCTCTAAATCTCTGTATCAGTGTGTGTGTGTATATCTGTGTGTGTCTGCGTGGGACGAGTCTGGCAGTCACTATGGTGCTTACAGTGATGTAATATCCACCTGACACGAGTTCTGAGGAAGGGTCACTCGACCTAAAACGTTAACTTTCATTTCTGTCCACAGATGCTGCCAGACCTGCTGAGCTTTATTTTGCTGTCAGTCTCTGCTCGTCTCCCCCCAGCACTGTACAGCTTGGAGTGGAGGGTAAAAATCATCAGAGATTCAGTTTACGAGGGACAGAGGGAGGGCAGCAGCTCACAGCATCATCAACAAACACACACACACACACACAAACACACAGACAGTCACAGGCACACAGACACACACACACTCAGAGAAATAGACACATAACATGTGCAGAGAGATAGATACACACAGAGGGGCACACAGATATACATATAAACGCACACAAATAGACAAGTGCGGACAGAAATGCGCAGATACATGCTTGGACATACAAACACACTTGGAGTCAGAGAGTTACACTGAGTGTTTGTAAACAGACCTATCGGCCCATACAGTCCATGCGGATGATAATCTCAATCTAAGCCAGTCCCACTTGCATGTGCTTGGATCATATTTTCCCAAACCTTCCCTTATACTTGCACTTAATCAAATGTCTTTTAAACGTTGTAACTTTACCCACACCCATCACTTCTCAGGACGTTCGTTCCATACACGAACCAAATGATGTGTAATCACAACGCACTTCATGGGCACTGATCAGGGGTACACGAGAACTCAGTGGGAAGCTTGGGAAGTAAGTGCTGGGAATCTTGATGACATGTACTTATCATCAACAGCCGAAGGAATAATGCAGGAAGACATGAGGCTGATTTACGTGGTGCCATTATTATACAAATTGGGATGGAAAAGGCAGGGAACAACAGACCGGTGAGCATGACATCGGTGGTGGGCAAGATGTTGGAGAGAATCCTGAGGGACAGGATGTACATGTATTTGGAAAGGCAAGGACTGA
>NC_057744.1:20722065-20731084 GCF_004010195.1 Chiloscyllium plagiosum
CCCCTCCTTTCTGCTTTTAGCTCTCTCTTCAGGTCCTTCCTGGCTACCCTATAACTCTCAATCGCCCCAATTGAACCTTCACGTCTCATCTTGGGATAGGCCGCCCTCTTCCATTTAACAAGGGATTCCAATTCCTTATTAAACCACGGCTCCCTCGCACGACCCTTTCCTCCCTGCCTGACAGGTACATAATTATCAAGGACACTCAATAGTTGCTCCTTGAACAAGCTCCACATATCATTTACATTCTTGCCTTGGAGTCTACTTTTCCAAGCCACACATCCTAAGTCATGCTTCACCGCATCATAATTTCCCTGACCCCAGGTTTAACTCTTGCCCTGTAGTACACACTTATCCCTCTCCATCACGAGAGTAAAAATCACCGAATTATGGTCACTATCCCCAAAGTGCTCACCTACCTCTAATTCTAACACCTGGCCTGGTTCGTTACCCAGAACCAAATCCAGTATGGCCTCACCTCTTGTTGGCCTGTCTACATATTGTGTCAGGAAACTCTCCTGCACACATTGAACAAACACTGACCCATCTAACGAACTTGAGCTATAGCTTTCCCAATCAATATCAGGAAAGTTAAAGTCCCCCATCACCACCACCCTATTACTGTCACTCCTCTCCTGAATCACCTTCCCTATCCTTTCTTCTACGTTTCTAGGACTATTGGGAGGCCTGTAAAAGACTCCTAACAGGGTGACCTCACCTTTCCTATTCCTAACCTCAGCCCAGACTACCTCAGATGGCAAGTCCTCATCCATCGTCCTTTCCACCACTGTAATACTATCTTTGACAAGCAATGCCACACCTCCCCCTCTTTTACCCCCACCTCTGACCCTACTAAAACATTTAAATCCTGGAACCTGCAACAGCCAATCCTGTCTTGTAACTAATTTTGTAGAGGGTGGAAGAATAAATTGTCGTAAAGCTCAATGATCCAGACCAAGATAAATGGACAAATGTGAATGTCCGAGAAATTGCTATTGTAAACCTGGTAATAGTGGCCCCAAAATGAGGCGCATGTACCCGTGTGATGCTGCTGCTCCTTTAACAAGGTTATGTTGTCCTTGGTATTTTTTCAGGAGATCGTAAAGACACCGTTTCCAAAATGTCTGGGGTTGGTCTACCTATAAAGGCATTCAAATTTAAAAAAAGATCACTTGTACAGTCCACCCAGCTCAGCTTTTCTCTGGTTTGATTTGGTTTTAGCAGGCAGTCAGTTGTGAAGCTGCTGGACCCAAAGAAGCAGATCCATGCTGATCCTCCCTCTCTCTGATATCTCTCCTGTAAGAACCTGTGTTGGATATTTCCTTTTCTGTAAAGAGGGGATTAGGAATTGGTGTTGAAAAATGTGTTGCTGGAAAAGCGCAGCAGGTCAGGCAGCATCAAAGGAGCAGGAGAATCGACGTTTAGGGCACAAGCCCTTCTTCCGGAAGAAGGGCTTGTGCCCGAAACGTCGATTCTCCTGCTCCTTTGATGCTGCCTGACCTGCTGCGCTTTTCCAGCAACACATTTTTCAGCTCTGATCTTCAGCATCTGCAGTCCTCACTTTCTCCGAGTTGATTAGGAATTGATTCAAATATTTGGATCAGCATCATTAAGTTGGGATAGTCTCTTGGGTTTTTGGATAGGTTAAGTTATTCTGTATTCTGTTCTCTTTTTTGTTTGTGTTTCATTTGGTAATCTTGCAAGTTAATTCTGTTTTGTTTAAAACTAAGTGATTGGGCCAACTACATCACTCCTGGAATATCCACTTTACACTTGCTTAAAGCAACTAGCAAAGTTAGGGCCTGGACTATTTTCTTGAAATGTTTTGAGGGCTATGGCCTGGTCCACAACATATGTTTTGCTGCAGTGGGACATTTAATTCCCTGTACTAGAATGATTAATCTCTGGAGAGCCCAGACATTATAATGGATCATGTATTATATCTGAACTTGCCAGTAAAGTGTATGCAAGCATTTGGCCACTGTTGTTGACACAATGAGTATGTCACAAAGATGTGGGCTCATGATGTAGCCTCAAAGCAAATCAGTCTTGAGGAGGGGGATCTCTTATAGTAACCTTTTAGCACCTTGTTTAATTTTGGCAAGAATAGATATTTTTGTGCTCCATATATGGATGGCACACTTCTTTCTGGAAATGTGCACTTGCTTTATGCTTTCCATATTGTGGCCTCAGTAGTCTATGAAGTCTCCCAAACTTTAGTGCTATATGGACCATTTTCTAAGCTGAAATGTAAAATGAGGCATTGCCAGATTTTAAAGATGGTCCTTTATGTTACCAAAACACATACTGGCTGCTTGCTTGACATAGCATTCTGGATAATATTTTCAGATAACAGTAGTGTGCAGAAAACACATTTTTTCTGCACAAAACATGAAATGCATGGGAAGCAGCTGGTTGACCAGTGTTAAAAGCAAACCCCACCCCAACTCTGCCTAGGACATGCAGGTCCTGGGCCGCCTCCATCGCCACTCCCGGAACCACCCGATGCCTGGAGGAAGAACGTCTCATCTTCCACCTCAAGATCCTCTGACCCCACGGCATCAATGTGGATTTCACCAGTTTCCTTATTTTCCCCTTATCCCAGTTCCAACCTTCCAATTCAGCACTGCCCTCATGACCTGTCCCACCTGTCCATTTTCCTTCCCACCTGTCTGCTCCACCCTCCTCTCCGATCTATCACCATTACCCCCACCTCCATCTACCTATCACACTCTGAGCTACCTTCTCTGAGATGCAACCTATAATTTTGGCATTCACAGCAAAGGGTGACACAGGTTGAGAAAAAAAGTGCAATCTATGCCTGAAAATTTTCAATGAAGGAACCTTTTTATTAATCAAATGAGGAGAAAGTGAGGTCTGCAGATGCTGGAGATCAAAGTTGAAACTTTATTGCTGGAACAGCACAGCAGGTCAGGCAGCATCCAGGGAACAGGAGATTCGACGTTTCGGGCACAGGCCAAGTTCATCCCCTGCGGTTGGAGGGTTCCCAGTCGGAAGATAAGACGCTCCTTTCCTCTACGGAAAGCTGATAGGGGAGGGGAGGGAAATATATCCAAACAGACCCCAGCACCAAGGATATATTTCCCTCCCCTCCCCTATCAGCTTTCCGTAGAGACCACTCCCTCCGCGACTCCCTTGTCAGATCCACACCCCCCCACCGACCCAACCTCCACTCCCGGCACCTTCCCTTGCAACCGCAGGAGGTGCAACACTTGCGCCCACACCTCCCCATGCAGGTCATTGGACTCATCCACCGCCAAACCACAACAACGTGACGGTCGGAGGAGGAGCGTCTTATCTTCCGACTGGGAACCCTCCAACCACAGGGGATGAACTTGGACTTCACCAGTTTCTTCATCCCCCCTCCCCCCACCTTGTCTCAGCCGAATCCCTCCAGCCCGGCTCCGCCTTCCTGACCTGCAGTCTTCTTGTTGACCTCTCCGCCTCCATCCTACTCCGACCTATCACCCTCACCTTGACCTCTTTCCACCTATCACATTTCCAACGCCCCTCCTCCAAGTCCCTCCTCCCTACCTTTTATCTTCTCCTGCTGAACACTCTCTGCTCATTCCTGAAGAAGGGCCTGTGCCCGAAACGTCGAATCTCCTGTTCCCTGGATGCTGCCTGACCTGCTGTGCTGTTCCAGCAATAAAGTTTCAACTATTAATCAAATGACTTGGGTATTTCATGCGAATTCTAAAAATATTTGATTTATATTGCTTTAAATTTGCTTAAATCTGAAATTATGTGAATTACATAGAATAGCACAGTGACTTTATGCAATGGAGTGTCAATACAATATAGTGAGATTTACAATGAAACTATGCACTTGAAATTGGAATGGAATTGGAAGTTAAAAAGGAATGAAAAAGTCAACTTATTTAAGATGAGAGAAAAATCTAACATGCAAATGAAAATAGATAAATCAGAAGAAAATAATCCTGAAGAAATATAGACACCCATTAATCTTTCCAACTCCTGAAAAATGTGGTCAATGGCAAGTCAATTGGGAAAATATGACGACTTTACTAAAATCGGATTCTTGATGTTTAGAAAGAAAATGTTGAATGCTGTAAACAAAGTTTTTGAATGTCAAGATGAGATTCTCACAAATACTGAGAAGTTTATTTCAAGTATTTGCCTTCTATTGTTGCCCAATCTTGCCTCATTCAAATGCTGGTGCACAGTGTATACACAAAATGGATACATTTGTATTTGTTGTCTCCAACTCGCCACTTACTCTTCTAGGTCTCCATCTTCGATTAGCAGTCATCAACATCTTGGGCTGTCCTCCATTGGTAGTGACTGACTGCATTCCCTATTCACAGACGGCATCGGGCACGCATGTACCTCATTGTGTCATTGGGGCACAGCATGTACTGAAATATCATGCTTCGCTTCAGTGCTGCAACATGAAAGGCACTGGCATTTTTTATTGTGATGTTGCTGGTAGGATACTTTTGCGTGCAGGGATAAGCACACATCTCGTGGATTGGACCATGCTGCATCTTAGAGCTCCTTGGTTGTTCTCTTAGCACTCACACTTTCTACCTACTCTGCTTATAGCATCTCTGCCTTGTCTTGCCATTTTATGTTTTTCTGCCTTATTCAAAATTTAAAGGCTCACAGTACTTCTCTCTTGCCTTGCTTTTTAGTGTAGACCCAAAACCAGGCAGCTTGTCATGCTTTTCAGCAGTGATAAATGGTTGGAGTCAAGTGGTGGGGATATGCTAAATGTCACTGTTATGTCAATGTTACACCTACCCCATGTGCTATCAGCATATGCTTCACACAAATGGCCATGTCTCATAGTCCAAAGGGAGTAGTACTCAGTTAGGTCAACGAAGACAGCCTTCAATCAGTAGGTACTGACCCACTACGTCAAGGCCATTGTCTGATATCGGTTTTGGTGCTTTGACATGGTCAGTCAGCCATTTGGAATGTTCACTGCCTAGGGGTTTCATACCTCTACAGTTCAGGAATGGGCCAATGTCAATCATGTTGGGCCATTTTAATCAATCTGGACTTTTTAGTAACTCGAATGTGGAGCTGCATAGAGATCAGAGAGGGGTCTTCTCACTCAGTCAGTCTATCTGTCTAAGTCTGTGGGTGAAAGGGATGGATAACTGTGAATCCAGGAGGCCAGTTCAATGAAAGTCAAGAGGGGTTTATCTGGGGCCACTGCTGAGATATAAATACCAGGAAAGTCAAATGGAAGCAGCCTGCTGGAATGCAGAGGGAATAATAATTTGAGGGTGGAAGATGATTGAGCATAACAAGGTAAGATATACTCAGGAGGTTGGGTAATTGACAGTAAGTGGAGCCCCAAAGCCAGATTACCAACCTGGCATTGATGTGGGGCAGAGCATGAGTATGTTTGTCATGACTGCGCTGTATGGGTGAAACTCAGGGAAAGGTGGATACAGTGAAATAAACAAGTTGAATGGGAACATGGAGAAATTCAAAGCCAATTGGTTTGAGGGAAGGGCAAGAAAGCAAGGAATGTGAAGAATTGGGGAGGCTGAGCCTATGACTTAATCTATGAAGCTTGACCGCTGTTGTTTTCCATCCTGCAAATCACAATGGAATTCTCTAAGGGAGGAGTATCCACTTGAGTGCAATATGAGGCCCTTACAGTGGCAATAGCATTGAACAAACGCCCACACTGTATGGATGAAAGACATCTGTTATCACAACATGCTGTTTGTGAACCTTTGTGCATTGACCCATAATGTTGATTAAAAGTCCTGTCTCCAAGGACTCTTGATCACATTATTCAACACTCTGAAGCAGTCCTAATAATAAAAGTGGGGCACAAGGCTGGCCAAAGTAGCAATCCTCTTTCAAGGTCCCAAAGCCTGCATAAGGTGTAGGAGCTGCTTACTTCAGATCTTGGACCATAGAAATGTCCTCAATATTCTGCCTTTCTTAGACGCTGTAGGGATTGGGAATTAGGGAGGGGTCCTATCTTATGAAGACGTTCAATGGAAGTAATTTATATTCCTGTATAATTCTGAGTGCAATTGCTGGTTATTTTTTAATATTTCTATACAATTTTATATTGTTAAAATAAAAATAAAATTATAAATGGAATGATGCCTGCATAACATCCAATGCACCTTCATTTAATCTTGATGAACTTTGCTTGTATGGGTCCTATGGAAAATACAAGATTTAATAGTGTTAGAACATTCTATGGTGCTGAGGTTGGCTAGCATCTCTCTTCATTCATGTAGTCACAGTTAAATGACATTTCTTTACACAATTGACTGTGAAAAGGGAATAAATATTTACAGATGTATTAACTTATTTATGAAGAATTATCTCCCATGCCACCAATATGCTCTCAGAAGGTCGTCATCTTTCTTTCCTTCTCAACATGTCTTTCTGTGTATTAACAGCTGTGGTGCAGGGAGCTTGTCTTTTAGTGTAGTTCTTGATCTTGGAGTTTGGGACAGACAGCCCTGAGGGCATTTGTGCCCAGAGAGCCTAGACAAAGAGGTGTGTCCTGTCCAGATGCGGGTTTACCCTTCTCGACCTGTTAGAATTCTGAGAAGAAGTAACAAGTTGGTTAGACCAGGGCAATCTAGTGGATGTTATCTACCTAGATTTCCAAAAGGCTTTTGATAAGGTGCCTTAGGGGAGGCTGCTGAGTAAGGTGAGGGCCCATGGTGTTCGAGGTGAGCTAGTGGCACGGATTGAGGATTGGCTGTCTGACCGAAGGCAGAGAGTTGGGATAAAAGGTTCTTTTTCAGAATGGCAGCTATTGACAAGTGGGTGTCCTGCAGGGTTCAGTGTTGGGGCCGCAGCTGTTCACTTTATATGTAAATGATCTGGCGAAGTTCACCGATGATACAAAGTTAGGTTGACAGGCAGGTAGTACTGAGGAGATGGGGAGGCTGCAGAAAGATTTCGACAGTTTGAGAGTGGGGGTCCAGGAAATGGCTGATGAAATTCAACGTGAGCAAATGTGAGGTCTTGCACTTTGTGAATAAGAATACAGGCATGGATTATTTTCTAAACTGTGAGAAAATTCATAAAGCCAAAGTATAAAGTGATCTGGGAATGCTCGTCCAGGATTCTCTAAAGGTTGACTTGCAGGTTGAGTCAGTGGTTAAGAAAGCAAATGTAATGTTGTAATTTATCTCAAGGGGGTTGGAATGTAAAAGCAGCAGTGTGCTACTGAGACTTTATAAAGCTTTGGTTAGGCCCCATTTAGAAAACTGTCCAGTTTTGGGCCCCACACCTCAGGAAGGACATACTGGCACTGGAGTGTGTCCAGCAGAGATTCACACGGATGATCCCTGGAATGGTAGGCCTAACATAAAATGAACGGATGAGGATCCTGGGATTGTATTCATTAAAGTTTAGAAGGTTGAGGGGAAATTGAATAGAAACTTACAAGGTAATGCATGACTTAAAAAGGGTGGACGCTGGGAATTATTTTCCGCTGGGCTGCTGGCTGAATGTCCTTCCTTCCACTCCTATGTCTTATGATCTTGTGGCTTGAACTCCCATATGGTTGAAGTTGGCAAGCATGATGGAGGTGGAGGGCCCAGCCATTTTTGGAGTGTCCTGAGAGGAGACCTCTGTGGGCCCTGTATGTGGTTTATCCTCTAGATGGGTATTGGTATCCTTGTGAAGAAGACGTAGCTGGATTGCATGCAAGGTCCCTATCTTCCTGTCATCCTGCTGTTTGCTCCTGTTCACCAATAGCAAGAGAAATGGTTTGTTAGTCATTGCACTTTTCCAGCAGACATTGTGTGCTGAACCTGGCTGTGCATAGTAGCTACCAAACAATCCATGGAAGGAACCAAATGCTTGCATGCCAGAAGTAGCATGGTACAAAGAATGTTGCTCTACTCGTTCAACCTCCAAATCAGTTTGTCGAGTGTCTTTGCAAAATCTGCCTTCTAATCCTGTGTCTCATTGTGCATTTGGCTGAAGTTATGAATCCTGACACTATGGGGTCCTCTTTGACTGCAGATGAGTAGAGAAATTTTCTTGCAATAAAATGAAGGGAGTGATCCAATATACTGGAAGTGCATGGGAGAAGCATTAGTGGTATAAGTTAAAAATCACACAACACCAGGTTATAGTCAACAGGTTTATTTGGAAGCACTGGCTTTTTGAGCGCTGCTCCTTCATCTGCTTATGATCGTATACTCTACAACCACCTGATGAAGGAGCAGCACTCCAAAAGCTAGTGCTCCCAAGTAAATCTGTTGGACTATAACCTGGTGTTGTGGCTTTTAACTCTGTACAACCCAGTCCAACACCAGCACCTCCCAATCATAGTATAAATAGGATAGGTTTTGTTGTGTCCCTCGTGAGTGATTAGGAATCACAGAAGATGGGAAGGAAGAATTGTTGTGCGAGAATTGTTGAGTAAATATGCGTGTTGTAACAGCTGCAGAGCATGAAACCTTATGAAAAGTTTGTGCTGTGGCAGAGTTAGTGAGTAGTGATGGCCCTCTGTGCGATAGTGGGAAAAAAAATGGAGGCACTTATCCTGGTATAGCAGAGAAGGACATTTAATCTTTCGACTCTGCCACTCGCTTTTCTCACTCGGCAAAATTGCTATCTCCGTCCAGATTGACTGACTGGCTGGTGGTCGAGAGTGTGGTGCTGGAAAAGCACAGTAAGTCAGGCAGCATTTGAGAAGAAGGAAAGTTGACGTTTTGGGAATAAAGCCTTCCTGATGAAGGGCTTATGCCCGAAATGTCGATTCTCCTGCTCCTCAGATGCTGCCTGTCCTGCTGTACTTTTCCAGCACCACACTCTTGAGTCTTATCTCGAGTATCTGCAGTCCTCATTTTCTCCTGACTGGCTGGTGGTGACATTCCCTTTGGTAGCCTGCACTCCCATTCTTTTGAGTACCTATCCAGGAGCACTTGCAGGCCTTTGTTGGAGTAATAGGAAAAAGTAGGAGAAAGTAAGGACTGCAGATGCTGGGGATCAGAGCTTAAAAATGTGTTGCTGGAAAAGTGTCAGGCAG
>NC_057744.1:20731194-20739097 GCF_004010195.1 Chiloscyllium plagiosum
GGAGAGGAAAGGTGGAGCAATCTGCATTCATCCCTTGTGGTTGGAGGGTTCCTAGGTGGAAGATGAGTCATGTTGCCATGGTCTGGCGATGGAGGAGGCCAAGGACCTGCATGTCCTTGGCGGAGTGGGAGGGGGAATTAAAGTGTTCAGCCACGGGGCGGTTGGGTTGGTTGGTGCAGGTGTCCCAGAGGTGTTCTCTGAAACGTTCCGCAAGTAGGTGGCCTGTCTCCCCAATGTATAGGAGGCCACATCGGGTGCAGTGGATGCAGTAAATGATGTGTGTGGAGGTGCAGGTGAATTTCTGATGGATATTGGAGGATCCCTTGAGGCCTTGGTGGGAAGTGAGGGGGGAGGTGTGTGCACAAGTTTTGCATTTTTTGTGGTTGCAGGGGAAGGTGCCAGGAGTGGAGGTTAGGTTGGTGGGCAGTGTGGATCTGACAAGGTAGTCGCGGAGGGAGTGGTCTTTCCGGAACGCTGATAGGGGAGGGAAATGTATCCTTGGTGGTGAGGTCTGTTTGGAGGTAGTGGAAATGACGAAGGATGATCCGATGTATCTGGAGGTTAGTGGGGTGGTAGGTGAGGACCAGTGGGGTTCTGTCCTGGTGGCGATTGGAGGGGTGGGGTTCAAGGGCAGAGGAGCGGGAAGTGGAGGAGATGCGGTGGAGAGCATCGTCAACCACGTCTGGGGGGAAATTGCGGTCTTTGAAGAAGGAGGCCATCTGGGTTGTTCGGTATTGGAATTGGTCCTCCTGGGAGCAGATGCGGCGAAGGAGTTGGGAATATGGGATGGCGTTTTTACAGGGGGCAGAGTGGGAAGAGGTGTAATCTAGGTAGCTGTGGGAGTCAGTCGGTTTATAGTATGCATCTGTGTTGAGTCGGTCGCCCGGGATAGAGATGGAGAGGTTTAGGAAGGGGAGGGAGGAGTCTGAGACGGTCCAGGTAAATTTGAGGTCGGGGTGGAAGGTGTTAGTAAAGTGGATGAACTGTTCAACCTCCTCGTGGGAGCACGAGGTAGCGCTGATACAGTCATCAATGTAGCGGAGGAAAAGGTGGGGGTTGGTGCCAGTGTAGCTGCGGAAGATGGACTGTTCCACATATCTAATGAAGAGGCAGGCATAGCTGGGGCCCATGCAGGTGCCCATGCCTACTCCTTTGGTTTGGAGAAAGTGGGAGGATTGGAAGGAGAAGTTGTTAAGAGTGAGGACCAGTTCAGTCAGTCGAAGGAGAGTGTCAGTAGAAGGGTACTGGTTGGTTCGGCGGGAAAGGAAGAAGCGGAGGGCTTTGAGGCCTTCGTGATGGGGGATGGAGGTGTCTCGGGACTGGATGTCCATGGTGAAGATAAGGTGTTGGGGGCCGGGGAAGCGAAAATCATGGAGGAGGTGGAGGGCATGGGTGGTGTCCTGAACGTAGGTGGGGAGTTCTTGGACTAAGTGGGACAGGACTGTGTCAAGGTATGCAGAAATGAGTTCGGTGGGGCAGGAGCAGGCTGAGATAATGGGTCGGCTGGGGCAGTCAGGTTTGTGGATTTTGGGCAGGAGGTAGAAACGGGTGGTGCGGGGTTGTGGGACTGAGGTTGGAGGCGGTGGATGGGAGATCCCCTGAGGTGATGAGATTATGGATGGTCTGGGAGATGATGGTTTGGTGGTGGGAGGTGGGGTCATGGTCAAAGGGGCAGTAGGAGCGGGTAAGAGGGCAGCACGGGGTGTCCAGGTGGATGGGGTGTGTTAGAGGTGGGAGAAGGGGTCGTCAGAGGGTGGGCGGGGGTCCTGGTTGGAGAAGTAGGAGCGGAGGCGAAGCGGTGGAAGAATTGTTCGACATCTCGCTGTGTGTTGAATTAATTAATCCGGGAGCGTCGGGGGATGAAGATGAGGCCTCTGCTGAGGACTGATCTTTTATCCTCAGAGAGGGGGAGGTCTGGAGGGATGGTGAAAATACGGCGGGGCTGGAGCTGAGAGTGGGGGTGGGGATCGGCGCGGGGGTGGGAATTGGCGCGAGGGCGGAGATCGGCGTGGGGACAGAGACACATGCGGTGTGGTCGGTGTGTAGGCGAGTGATGTCACTGGGGGCGGAAGTGGATGCTGCGACAGCAACTCCGGGGCGGAAGTGACTGCGGCGAATGCAGAAACGGTGTTGTTCCCGGTGGCTGTGGACCCACGGAGGCCGCAAATTTGTCGGCGATGGTCTTCCTGGCGGTCGTGGAGGCGGTTGTCTGGGCAGCGATCGTGGAGGTTGCATGGTCGATGGGGGCAGAAGTGACGTAATGGTTTGCGGCGGCGGTTGCTGCAGCGGCCGCGTGGTTAATGGCGCCCGAGGCTTCCGGAGGCTGATGGAAGATTCTGGAACGGTTGAGGAATCCGGAGTGTGGGGGTAAGTACATAAAAGTTTTTGGTACTTACTGTCTTTAATTTCCGATATGGCTAGAAAGAACTGTTTGTTTAGTGTATGGATTCTTCTGTGGATGAAGAAGAGTAGAGGTCCTTTGCAGGTCTGAGAGTGTTGTCCTGAGCTGGGGTAGGGCTAATTGTAGGGAATGTAGGTAGCGGCACATGGCTGCAAGCATGGAGCGGAGGATCCGGAGGGAGGTCTGTTGCTGGAGGCTTCGGATTTATTGTAGGTACTGGTTGTCCTGGTTGGGTCCAAATTTTGTTGGTGTGAACGAGTCCGGAGTCCATGCGGGGTCAGTCAGTTCTGTAGACAGTGCTGAGGAACGAGATGTGGCTGTGGTAGCTAGTCTGTTTGAGGACGTGGCTGAAGAGCTTCAGGGCAGATGAGATGACCTGGGGGGGTGCAGTGAGAGAGGGACTCAGAGATTCAGTATTAGGATGCCAGTTTCCCTTTTGGTGCCATTTCCTGAGCTTGAACAATGCAGAATCTCCATAAAATGGCAAGTTCCTGGCTTGCAATGTCTGTAGTGGTATGGTGCTGAGGTTTAAATATGGCACATTTGTGTGAGCATTGCAAAATCCTGGCAGTTGTGAGCACTTCAGCTACTCCTTCCATACGTTTGCATGAACACTGAAGAGGTCGGTTGCATTATTAGTGAGCTGAAGATGGACAATTATATGAGAACATTTGATTTGATCCCTGGCAGATGATCTACCAATAAATCTCCCCAAAAATAGTACTTCACCAAAAAATGAGAAAAGTTAGCCGTGTTGCACCATTGGTGGAGGATGTCATTATTTTAGTGGATAGGATGCCAATCCAGCAAGATACTTTGTCCTGGATGGTGTCGAGTTTCTTGAATGTTCTTGGAATTGCATTCAGCCAGTTATTATAGAATATTTCATCTCACTCCTGAATCATGTTTTAAAGCTAGTTGACAAGCTGTGGGAAGTTGGTGGATGTGTTACTCTAACCATTTTCACTGTTTTCCTGTTAAAGAAAACCTGCCTGTATCTAACAATTTTCACAACTTCCTAAAATACTCAATCATTTAATTTATATATGGATATATTTATTTACATGGTTAATTTTGTAAAATTACCCTTTGCTGTTACATTTTGCCAATATATCAAACTGATGGGGAAGAAAAAACATGGATCTGTACAAATGTTTGATGTAAAATTATATGCATGTCTGTACATCCGTTAGGAGATTTGAATTGTGGACAATGCAAAGGTGCCTTGATTGTGATCAAGGATGCTTTGAAAAAGCTTTGCTTGAAGTATAATTGGAAAAATGCCAAGCATATTGTGCTTTATTATTGCTGGCACATCTCATTGATATTATTTTAACAGTATTGCTGAAAGCACATCTAATGAATCTGCCTTCAACATACTCTGTTTCCTTATGTAAACAGTGATTTAAAAATGGATTCGTTAATTTAATATGAGACAATTTTATGAAACCATGTGGGAAGGTTTTTTGAAATAAAATGCAGCCCAGCTGTGGAGACTATCATGTTCCTGCTTTCTCTCACATTACCTTGTGCAAATATAGATCCTCATTTTTATAAGTCAATTTAAGAATACTGTGGAGTGATGCATTCTTCAGTGCAGCTGATATGATTAATTAGTGAAATTAATTGTGGAAGGAAATAACATAATGTATTAATGTGAGCTTTAGATGTTCTTTAGCTGATTGAGCTGCCATGAGAGTTAATACAATGTTCATATGCATTCCTAATGTGGTACTAAGCCATATAACTAGGGAAATCTCATTCAATCCATAATCTGTGCTGAGCGAGGTGATCTTAGCCTGCCACAGTACCAGTAGCAGAATGGTTCTCCGCAAGAAAGCTACACAACATTTTGTTTTTATAAGTTCACAGTACTCACCATTTATAAATAAAATGCTGATAACATCACCTTACTGTTTGCCTAATTAATTTCTTTGTATTTAAACAAGACTTGAAAGACCACATTTAAAGATTTCTGCTAGTCACAAAAGTTATCAATGCTTAGGGGCAGGTTTTGCTGAGCACTGATTCAAAAGAGCTTTAGCTGAGTGACGCTGGAACCTGGTGATTGTTAACATCTTTTGGGTAATATCTTTTGTACATAGTAACTTACCAGTCTGCATGTTTTACTTATGTTGCATAAAATCAAATTTTACTGTGGCCATTAATTAGCTTCAATTTTGTTTTTCTGTCATGTTCATTCACAAGTGCTTTTTACAATTCTGAAGCAAATTAACTATCAGATTTCCAAAATCATTCAAAAGTACATTTAAGGAGTACTTGATTGACTGTCAGGTGTTTGAAAAGTCCTGAGGCAATTTTTAAGATACCAAGTTACAAGCCTTTCTTTCAAATAATATAATACATCACAGGAACTGGCCCTTGGGCCCACCAAGGCTACACTGATTCCTATTCCTTATTTAGACTCGCTACTTAATGCCCAGGCCTGGTATCTATTCCTTTGTTTGCCTAACGTTCGTCTGTTTAATCAGGTACACCTTAAATATTGTTGATGTATGTGCTTTTACCACCTTCACTGGCCGTGCATTCCAGGCAGCTAGCACCTTCTATGTGAAAGATTTTCCTCTCATTTCTCTCCTAAACTTTCCCTCTCTCACTTTTGAACCTGTGCTGTCTTGAAGTTGACGTTTCCATCCTGGGGAAAAAAAAAAACCTCTGACTATCCACCCTATCCATGCCTCTCATAATTTTGTAGACATCTATCAGGCTGCCCCTCAGCCTTCATCTTGCTAGTGAAAACAATCTGAGTTTATCCAACTCTCGTCATAACTAAACCCTCCAGACCAGGTAACGTCCTGGTAAATCTTTTTTGCACCCTCTCCAAAGTATCCATATCCTTCTGGTACTGTGGCAACCATGACTGTATGCAATATTCCAAATGTGGCCTAACTAAAGTTGTATACAGCTGTAACATAACTTGCCAACTTTCATATTGGCTGCCCTGGCTGATGGTGACAAGCATGCTATATACTTTGTTGACCACCTTATCCATCTGTGCTGCCACTTTCTGGGATTTGTGGACCTATGTGCCCAGATCCTTTTTGTATGTCAATGCTCTTATAAGGGTTCTGCCATTTATTGTATAATTCACACTTTAATTTGTTCTTCCAAATTGCATCACTTGCAATTAAACTCTATCTGCCAGTTTTCTGTCAAATCTGCAATTTATCCCGCTGTATTTTTTGAAAAGCCTCTGTTATTCCCGCCAATTTTGGTGTCATCCACAAACTTACTAATCACACCATCTACATTTTTCCACCAGATCTTTTGTTACTACTGTGAGCAATGTTATTTTTGATCTGTGATCAGAACTTTCTTCAATTTATTAGTTGAAACCCTATATTTAGAATTGAAAAATAGTTTTAAGTTCATGTAAGTTTATTGAATTTTCTGAATGTAGCATAGGATCTGCTTTTCTATCAAAAGAATTAAATAATTGTGCCTAATGGTTTCATGGTTGCTGTGGAGACCCTTTTCAATATAGGAACCAATTGACTTTCTGAACACCAGTTGGGAGAATCATATTCATATGAGAATTCCTGTACCAATTAGTATTTGCATTGATGTAGAGACCCAAAGCTCCAAGCACTACTTTGACAAGAATAAAAAGGTGTCTGAATTTTGATACATTAGGAACATTATATGCATCATATGTGCTGAAAAACATAATTGTTTATGAAAGTAATGGTATGTTAAATTAGGAAAACACGGAAAAAATCACAAATGATCATCTTTAATTAAGCAAATTAGGCAAAATAAATAAAGTGCCCAAGTTTGCGGCTGTTTTGTAACGTACAGTTATAACGAAAGGTCCATGTTACATAATTCATAGACCTAGATAATCACAAACTATGATTTTCTCTTTTATTCTCCCTACCCAGTAACAAATACAGTACAAATATAGAATTGATTTAAGTTTTTGCTTAACTTGTATATTCGTACTCATACTGTGTCCAGAAGATGCAGGATAATGTAGTTTTGACTAAGAGAAAGTATTGGTGAAGTGATAGCTTCACAATTGAGAGGCCAACACAAACTGGGTATCGGCAATAATCTATATCCTGAAAAGATTAGACTCGATCTAACATTCAACCTCTGCCCAGCATGGACGTTGTGATGGTGATGGTGGTGGTGGTGGTGAATGGGTTCAGCATAGATGTCATGGAAGCGAGTGAGCCCAGAGCGGACTTGAGTGAGCCCCTATTTACTTTTCTGGGGTAAGAATGGGACCTGGCATTAGAATTGGCAGCTGCTGCAATGGTAGAGGAGACATTGGTGAGGTAAACCCAGTGGGAAAAGGTGGTGCCTGAGGACAGTTTGTCATTGGTTGGGTCTGGCTCTGGCTGTAGCCAAGTGATGGCAAAGTGGTGGCAGAAGGGCGTCACAGTGACATTGAGGTGGTCTCAGCAATGAGAGATGCAACTTTATCGTTGATTGGTCAGGAACAGTTGGCAGCGAACCAGTGATGATGGAGGATTGGCCCAGCAGCAAAAGATGGCGTCTGAAAATTGGTGACTTCAAGGTTGGAAGAATCTGTTGTAGGCGGCAAGTTGGCAGAGGAGGGATGGTGGTGCAGGCATCTTTGATGCCAATTAGTATTTGCATAGATATAGAGACCCAAAACTCCAAGCACTACTTTGACAAAAATAAAAAGGTATCTGAATTTTGATACATTAGGAACATTATATGCATCATATGTGCTGAAAAACATAATTGCTTATGAAAATAATGGTATGTTAAATTAGGAAAACACGGAAAAAATCACAAATGATCATCTTCAATTAAGGGCTGATCGAGTATCTTCAAGCCATATCTTTCTATTCTTTTTCTTCTGAAAACTTTTCAAAATGGCACCAGATTGTGGTGACAGAAAGTTTTTCACTGTATCTTACTATTTTTCTCACTGTAAAACACAAGTGATAGTAAAATCATTTATTCATTCATTCACTTCAATGAGATTTACAAACTTCAGATGCACATAGGTTTCTGGGTAACATGCTGCTTATTTGACATTGGCTTTTGTGCTGTTATATATCTACTGGTGGCTTTCAGCCAGGTCCAGGAGAAAGGCAATAATGAGTTGAGGAAATCATTCAACTTCTATGGGAGCAAGTGGTCAGCAAGGTTGGAGGGTGAAGTGATTGGGAAAGGGAAATTAACAGGGAAGGAGGAAGTGAACTGGAGGAAGGGTTGCATTTGTAAGAAGTGATCAGGAGGTCTGGGAGGCAATTAAATCAGGCAGCTATGCCTGCCTCTTCGTAGGATATGTGGAACAGTCCATCTTCCGCAGCTACACTGGCACTACCCCACACCTTTTCCTCCGCTACATCGATGACTGTATCGGCGCTGCCTCGTGCTCCCACGAGGAGGTTGAACAGTTCATCCACTTTACTAACACCTTCCACCCCGACCTCAAATTTACCTGGACTGTCTCAGACTCCTCCCTCCCCTTCCTAGACCTCCATTTCTATCTCGGGCGAC
>NC_057744.1:20739690-20770757 GCF_004010195.1 Chiloscyllium plagiosum
CCACTCCGGCCTATCACCCTCACCTTATCACCCTCATCTTAACCTCCTTCCACCTATCGCATTTCCAACACCCCTCCCCCAAGTCCCTCTTCCCTACCTTTTATCTTAGCCTGCTTGGCACACTTTCCTCATTCCTGAAGAAGGGCTTATGCCCAAAACGTCGATTCTCCTGCTCCTTGGATGTTGCCTGACTTGCTGCACTTTTCCAGCAACACATTTTCAGTTCTGATCTGCAGTCCTCACTTTCTCCTAGGCAATTAAATCAGGCCAAATGGATGCCAAAATTGGTTTTCATCGTTGAGAGAACCAACACTACATTTCTGAACTTCAAATTCATGTGTATTTTCTCAAATTAGCTTTTGTTAGTAGAATCCTCACAGTTACTTCAACAATAGTTCGATGTGTACACCACTTCTTTGGAAAGGATAACTTCTGCATCCTTGGAGTCCAGTCAAGTCCTCTAGATATGAATGCCAGCATTGCATTAGCGTTCTTGATTATTTTCCGCTTCTTCTGCGAATGACTTTTAAGATCTATGATTGGAACCCCCTGAAACTCCCTCCTGTGTGTCTTTGGACATCCTGTATTGAACTTGATATTATCCTAAAGTTAGCCTCTTCTATCCTCTTTTTCTTTGGACAACTTCACACTTCGAGTCAACGAGCCTTACAGCATGAAAACAGACTGTTTGGTCCAAATCACCCGCACTGACTAGACATCCCAATCTGACCTAGTCTCATTTGGCCCATATCCTTCTAAGCCATTCCTATTCATATACAAATCTGGGTATGTTTTAAGTGTTGTAATTGTACCTGCTTCCACCACCACCTTGTTCCAGACATGCATGACACTCTGTGTGGAAAAAGTTACTCTGAGGTCCTCCTTTAAGTTATTAGCATCCCACTTTAAACAATATCCTCTAGTTATGGACTCCCCCCACCCTAGGAAAAAGATCTTGGCTATTTACCCTATCCGTGTCTTCCATATTTTATAAACCAATACCATGTCACCCCTCAGCCTCTACTCCAGGGAAAAAAAGCCACATCCTATTCAGCCTGTCCCTGAAAGCCAAACCCTCCAATCCCAGCAACATCCTTGTAAATCTTTTTTGCACCCTCTCAAGTTTCACAACAACCCTCTTATAGCAGAATTGAAGGCTGTATTCAAAAAATAGCCTCATCAATGTCTTATGTCACTGCAACATGATGTTCCAACTCCTGTACTCCATGCACTGACCAGTGAAGGCAAATGTGACAAATGACTTCTTCATCACCCTGTCTATCTGCAGCTCTACTTTCAAGGAATTATGCACCTGCACCCCCACATCTCTTTGTTCACCAGCATTCCCCAGTGTCCTAAAATTAACTGTATAAGTCCTGTCCTGGTTTACTTTACCAAAAAGCAAACCTCACATTTATCTAAATTAAATATCATCTGCCACTCCTTGACCCATTTGATCCTGCTGTGCTCTGAGATAATCTTCTTTACTGCTCACTGCACTTACTTACTTACAATTAACTCATTCTGCTGTACATTTGCTCATTCACTTAGCTTTAAATTGCAAATAGATAGTGATGAACTGTCATCTACACTGTTTAACTTTGTGTTCTCAGCAAATTTGGATGTATGATTTTGGTGCTATTGTCCAATTCATTAATAAATAATGTGAATAAGTAGGCCCTAACACAGAACCTTGTGGGACACTACTGATGAGGCTGGAAGTCTCTCCATGAGTCAATTAATGGCACGATTGATGTAAAATCAGTGGAACCTGGTGAAATAGATGCAGGCTTGCCTCCAACTTTCCAGCTGAGGATAGAGCCTGCCCTTCTGCATAAAATTCCAGTCTTGGAGTCAATTTGCAAAAGGGCTGTGGAGGCAGATGCCAGAAACTTTTCAAAATTATATGAGAAACCTTGGATACGGTGAATTTCAAGTTCTGTTCAATTAAATACTTACTGTCAGATTCAATTGGACCACCTGATAACCTCAGGCTGCAAGTAGGACATCTGTTGCAGTAACTGATTTTGAGCATCCCTAAAAATGTATATCAACTTTAATATTGAACATTTGTGGCAAGAAAATTCTGAGGACTGTCTTTAACCAGATGTCTGAGAGTGCTGCAGGCAATAAGTGCATTCTTATTTTGAGAAAATCAGTATTGTATTAAAAAGAAATTGAACAAAAGTTATTCTGTATTCTTTATCTTAAGTATGGGAAATTTCTCAACGATTTGCTGCTTGGGCTGCTTAGGAAATGTTAGCTGAATAAATGAATGTTGGTCTGCCTGAAGTCATTGGCACAAATGACAAAAAAATCCATTTAGCGTTTTGTCAAGACGTTGATATTTCACATGTAAAGCTGTGAGGGATTGTTCTGGATAAGCACATTTGCTGCAAAATATACTTTCAACTCAATGAACTCTACCTTTGGATATACAGTTTATATTCAGGAACGCTAGTCTCACATCGCCATGAGCCTTTGTGTATTTAAATATCCAACACCTTCCAACTTCCAAGAAAACTATTTAGTGATATGACTCATTTATCAGAAATAATTTTCCATTAGCAATGGTCTTCATGCTACATGTCGTTAACATGTTTTGGGAGGAAAGCTGTCTGCTTACATTGCCAAAGCTCTTCAAATTTCAACCTACATGAAAATAATTCCGGATGAATGAAGCAAGCACATGTTGAGAAATTATGCTGAGAAATTTGGACTGGAATCGGTAGAGTCAAATAGAGGATCGTGGAAGAATTTAATGTGTAACTGTAAGCTACCGATATTTTGCCCCATCGCCATCTGCTTAATCTTTTGTTCTGTCAGAGGTTCATGACAAACATTGTGACAAACATCATAACATTGTGGCACAGGGTGTATTGAACAGTTATGTTACAAGTTGTGTGTTGCTATCATGATTATGGTTGTTCCAGCTGCATTTCCACAAAGGTGTCCTCAAAGTGTGCCAGCTGTATATAGTCGGAGAATGCTGAGTCTGTCATGTCACACCACATAATGGCTTCAATTACTGTAAGTATTAACACATACCAACTCTGGGAATTCTGACTTGATTTTGAAAAAAGAATGTAAGTGAAACATGCAAGGAGAAGGAAAAGCAAGTATAGATGAGGAACAGGATGTAGATTGCCATTGGGTCAGCTCAGGAATATAAGGTCACTTCTGTTGAACTCTGTGACCTGCAGTCAAAGACAAATAGTTCATCTTGAAACAATAGATGTAAATTCATAGATGAGCATGGAGAGACTGAGGGTTCTAAGTATACTGTCCTTTTCGTCCTGCATCCATGCATTGAAACAAATAGAACTAATTATACTTATGAAGGCAACCACCTGGCATTTGCTCCATTCTGATGTTTTAACTGCTACTTGAAATAGAGTAAACCAATGAACAGCATGGAATGATTAGAGTGCAACATCAGTGAAGCAAATATTGTTGCATGCAGACTTGAGTGATCTCAAGAAATGTATTTCTGTATATATAAATTGGATATTTAGCTTACCCGAGCTGAATTGGTTTACAATTTTTGCAAATTATTGCTATTCGATGCTGCTTTCACAACTTAGCATAGAATACACTATGTTTAATCCCTATGAAAGTAAATACTATCCCTATATTCCAGCATCTGTTAATATTGTAAAAGGAAAACAATTAAAAAAAGACCTGTGGCAAAAGGTTTGAAGAACCTATTTAATTTTGAATTCTAAGCCATTTGTAAACAACTATTTTGAATTGTTTGCAGTTGTCGTAGTACTGTAATGAATTCCTATTGGATATACAAACTGACATTGGAGTTACTGCAATGAGATTTTCTAACATTGCATAAATGCTTGAATATTTTACAGGAAAATTAGGGAAAGATTTCCGAACGGAATGTTAGTAGGAAAGGAAGAGAGGGTCAAGATGTACACTGAACTATTAACCAGTGGTTCTGGAGCAAATATCTGATATGTCGTATACTTCATAGAATCATATATGCAGAAGATATCCTACAGCCCATCAAGTCAACATCAACACATGAGAAACATGTGACCTTCAACCTAATCTCATTTACCAACACTTGATCCTTAGCCTTGTAAGTTATGACGTGCCAGGTGCTCATACAGGGACTTTTTAAAGAATGTGAGGCAATTAGCCTCCCTGGTAATGCAGCACCACCCTCTGGATAAAGCTTTCCTCACATTTCTCTCCTCAATCCTCCTGTCCCTCATCTTGAATCCATGTCCTCTCGTGATTGATCCTTCAACTAAGGGGAGCATCTCCTCCTTATCCACTTTTTCCATGTCCCTCAATCTTACACGCCTCAATGAAATCACCATTTAGTCTTCTCTGTTCCAATGAGAACAACCCAAGCCTTTACTACCTTTCCTCATAACTGAAATTTTCCATTCCAAGCAGCATCCTGGTCAATCTCCTCTGCACCCCTCCAGTATAATTGCAAGCTTCTTGCAATGTGGTAACTAGAACTACACATGGTACTCGAGCTGTGGTCTCACCAAAGATCGATACAATTCCATCAAGACTTCCCTGCTTTTGTAATCTAAGCCCCGATTGATAAAGACAAGCGTCCCACATGTGGTTTTACTACCTTACTAATATGCTCTTCCGCCTTCAGAGATTTTTAAGCAAACACACTGATGTCCTTTTGTTCCACAGAACCTCCTAGTCTCATGTCATTCACTGAAATACTTTCTTATCAAATTAATCCTTCTAAAGTGTGTCCACTCTCACTTCTCAAGGTTGAATTTCATCTGCCACTTACCTGCCCATTTGACCATCCTATTTATATCTTCTAACCTAAGACACTTAATCTCCATTGTTAACCACCCAACTAATTTTTGTGTCGCGCACAAATTTACTAATCTAACCCTCCACGAAGTCAAAAAACTGAAAGAACTGCGGATGCTGGAAATCTGAATCATAAACAGATATTGCTGGAAAATCTCAGGAGGCCTGGAAGGATCTGTGAAGAGAACCAAGAGTTGATGTTTTGCATCTAGTTATCCTTCTTTAGACCTGATTGTAGCTTGGTAAAGGGAGGTTTTTATACAGAAGATTGGGGTGGGGATGTAGATTAAATGATAAAGTCATAGGTTTATACAGTTTGGAAACAGATGCTTTGGTACAACTCATCCTTGCTGACCCAATATCCCAAATTAATCCAGTGCCAGTTGCTAGCATTTGGGCCATACCTCTGTAAATTCTTCTTGTTCATGTACCCATCCAGATGCCTTTTAAATGTTGTAATTGAACTTGCCTCCATCGCTTCCTCTGGCAGCTCATTTTATATATACACTACCCTCTGCATGAAAAAGTTGCCCCTTGGGTCCCTTTTAGATCTTTCCCCGTCACCTTAAACCTGTAGTTTTGGACTCTCCCATGTTAGGAAAAACGATGTAGGCTATTCACTGTGTCTATGCCCCTCATGATTTCATAAACCTCTATAAGGTCACCCCTCAGCCTCCGATACTCTAGCGAAAAAAGCCCCAGCCTGTTCAGCTGTAATGTTAAAGTATTAAATGGGAATATCTCTCTGGACATTAATGTAATAGTAAAGGGTTAAACTGCGCTGTCTTTAGGTGTGGATGACAATCATGAAAGAATGCAGATGACTATCCATTGTAATTTACACTTCATGTAGACTGTCTTTTGCTTTTCTTCCCCTGCTATTATCAAGTTAAACTAAAATTCAATTTCTTTCATCCAGAAGTGCTTTCTGGCCAGAGGTATGTTGTACCTGCATTGTCTTGAGGAATCACTGAGTCAGGAAATCGTCTGCATAACAATTCTCCAGTATTAGGGCATTCACATTTATATTATCTCTGAGGATGATCTTATCCTACCATTGTACTTGGGGTAACCTGACTGAGAGTAACTGGGGGTTGTCTTGAGTGTCATGTGACTATGGGGGAGTGGCCAGAACATCTGTAGGCATGGCTAACTGACCTGTATAAAGGGAATGTGTTTTCTTTGTTCAGGGCCTCACTTTGACCTGATTTCACTCGCCTGTGAAGAGAGCCAAAGGGGGTCACAGAGCTTGTACAAGCTTTAATAAACTTTAACTGTTTGCAGAAGTTGGTGTGTGTGAATTGCATCTCGTGTGTGAAACCTCGGGAAAAGAACCTAACACAGCCTCTTCCGATAGCGCAACCCCTCCAATTCCAGCAACACCCTTAAGTCTTTTCTGAACCCTTTCAAGTTTGACAACATCTTTCCCAAAAGCAGGGAGACCAGAATTTAATGCAGTATTTCTGACCAATGTCCTGTACAGCCACAACATGAGGTCTTAACTCCTATTTTCAATGCACTGACTAATGAAGGCAAACGTGCAAAATGCTGCCTTCACCACCCTGTCTATCTCTGACTCTACTTTCAAGGAACTATTCAGCTGCACCCTTAAGTGCTGACCTGAAACGTTGACTTCTGTCCTCCTCTGCTGCTTTCCCTGATGTGCTTTGTCCAGCTCCACTCTTTATCAACATTTCCAAGGGCCCTACCGTTAAGTGTATGGGTCCTGCCCTGGTTTGCCACTCCTCAACCCATTGACAGGGACCTGGGTTCGATTCCACTTTTGGATGACTGTCTGTGTGGAGTTTGCACGTTCTCCCCATGCCTGCATGGGTTTCCTCGAGATAATCCAGTTTCCTCCCACATTCCAAAGATGTGCAGGTTTGATGGAATGGCTGTGTTAAATTGCCCACAGTGTTCATGGATGTGTAGGCTAGGTGCATTAGTCTTGGGAAATGCAGTGTAATGGGGATAGGGTAGGGGGTGGGTCTGGGTGGGATGTTTTTTGGAGAGTCAGTGTGGATTCGATGGGCTGAATTGCCTGCTTCCTCACTGTAGAGATTCTGCAATCTTCAGTCTGAAGAACAACCCTTTACTACCACCCTCTGTCTCCTGACTTCAAGCAAATTTTGTATCCAATTAGCTAGCTCCCTTTGGATTCCATGTGATCTAACCTTGCTGACTAGTCAACCTCGTTGAACTTTGTCAAATGCCTTACTGAAGTCCACGTTGACAACATCTCTCGCTCTGCCTTCATAACTCTTCTTTGTCACCTCTTCAAAACAAACACAAATCAAATTCGTGAGACATGATTTTGTGTGGCACCTTCTCAATTGTCTCCTCAAAATCCAACTAATGCATCATCATCTGGTTCTCCAGTGGCATAATATTTGCTCCTTTCCAATCTAGGGACTGTTCAGCAGCAAGAGGATGACCAGCTGGAAGTGACTGGATAATGTTGCTCACTGACAAGCTAGATTGAAACATTTTCATTGTTCAGGACATGGACAGTCATAGAGCTTAGTAACATTACACAAAATGTGATAAAGATAAAAGTATTAACTTGGAAATAGTGGAACATCTTACTCACATTAGGACAATGTAAATGACAATTCAAATGCAAAGGCAGCAAAAAGTTTGATTCCCAAACCAACTCTTGCTCTCGTGGAGATTTCCAGGAGCTTGGGTCATATTTAGTGGAGGTGGAGATAGAGGCCAAAGAGAGAAAAAAAGCAGTTGGGCAGAAAAAAAAAGTAATTAGAGGTCAGCCTCGGGAGATGTATAGTTGCTAATGGGGAGTGTGTGGTAGCAGTCTATGTGCTGACAATGTCTGGTGAGTGGAGATGGGGAAAGGTGCTCAGTCCTAAAATTGTTGAACTCGATATTATGTCAAGAATGCTGCAAGGTTCCCAAGTGGAAAATGAGCTGCTGTTCTTCCAGCTTGTGCTAAGCTCTGGTGAAGCACTACAGCAAGCTTGAGACAGAAATGTTGGTTGGAAAATATCGTAGCGTGTTGAAGTGGCAAGCAACTGGAAGCTCAGGGTCTTTTTTGCAGACTGAACATAGGTGTTCCGCAATGCGGTCATCCAATCTGTGCTTCGTTTCCCCAATGTAGAGGAGGCCACATTGTTAGCAGCAAATACAAGTTGACTAGATTGAATGAATTGCAGGTAAAGCACTGCTTTTCCTGGATGGTGGGCAGGTGTTACACCTTCTCTGATTGTAGTGAAAGGCGCCTGACACTGTAGGGATGTGTATGGAGTGAAGGAGAAGTGGACCAGGGTGTCCTGGAGGGAATGTTCATTGCGGAAGGCTGATAAGGGAGGGTAAGAGAACATGTGCCTCATACATTCATCTATGTCATTTCTATAAATGACAAATAATAGGGATCCAGCACAGACCCCTATCCTATACCACTGAACATTGTCTTCCAGTCACAAAAGCAGCCTTCTGTCATTATCCTCTGTCTCCTACAACTGAGCCATTTCATCAAATTACCCTGTCTTTATTGTACATTTGCCTTTTTGATAAGTCTCCTATTGGGGGCCTTGTCAAAGGCTTTACTGAAATCCGTTTAAGTTACATCAATTGCACTACCCTCATGGTCACCTTCTCAAGAAATTCAATCAAATTTGTTAGGCATGACCTTCTCCTGATGAAGCCATGCTGCCTCTCCCTGATCAAACTTTGCCTCTCCAAGGAGAATTAGGTGTTCTACTTCAGAATTTTCTCCAATTATTGCCCTGCCACTGACATGAGACTCACTGGTGTGTAGTTCTTCAGCTTATCTCTTCATCCTTCTTAAATATTGGAACTGCAGCAGCAGTTCTCCAGTCCTCTGGTACTTTCACATTAGCCAGAGAGAATTAAAAAAATTTGGGTCTGTGCCCCTGCAATTTCCTCCCTAGCCTCCCACAGCAACCTGGAATCTTATTCATCCGGATCTGGAGATTTGTCCACCTTCTAAGCTTGTCAACACCTCTGATACCTTGTCCTTCCCAATGTCAATTTGCTTAAGCATCTCACAGTTTCTCTCCCTGGACTCCATACCTTCGTCGTCATTCTCTTGAGTGAAGACTGATATGAAGCATTGGTTCAATGCTCTACCAATCTCATCTGGCTCCACTAATAGTTTGCCTCCTTGCTCTCTAATGGGCCCTACTCTTTCCCTGGTTATCCTCTTCCCATTGATGACTGTGTCTTGGGATTTTCTCTACTTTTACCAACACGGAGCTTTTTAATTTCCCCTCTTTGCTTTTCAAGTTCTTTCTTAAATTCCATCCTGCACTTTCTGTACTCCACTAATGCCTCTGCTGATTTGTTCCCCTTGTACCTGCTAAAAGCCTCGCTTTTCCTCATTGTATCATGAATATCTCTAGCCATCCATGGTCCTTTGGACTTTTTATTCCCTGTCACCCTGGAGGGAACATGACTCAGCCATACTGAAGGAAAGTGATATATTTCCAAGTCAGGATGGTAAGTAACTTGGAAGGGATCTTGTGGGTGGTGATGTTCTCCTGTTTTGTTGCCCTTGATCTTCTAGATGGTAATGGTTGTGGGTTTGGAAGATGCTTCTAAGGAGTCTTGGTGAATATCTGTAGCACATCTTGTAGATGATATATATTGTTACCACTGAGCATCATTGGTGGAGGAACTGAATTTTGTGGATGTTGTGCCAATCAAGCAGGTTGCTTTGTCCTGGACAGTATCAAGCTCCTTGAGTGTTGTTGGAACTCCATTCATCTGAGCTAGTAGGGAGTATTCCATCATACGCCTGATTGATTCCTCACAGATGGTTATGAGGAGTCAGGAGATGAGTTACTCGCTTCCTGATTCCTAACCTTTGACCTGCTATTGTAGCCATAATGCTTATATGGCTAGTCCACTTCATTTTCTGGTCAATGCTAACCCCAAGGATGTTGATGTGGGGCATCAATGGTGGTAATGCCATTGAGGCCGCCTACTTGCGGAGCGATTCAGAGAGCACCTCTGGGCCACCCGGACGAACCAACCCAACGCCTTCCTGGCCTGCAGTCTTCTTCTTGACCTCTCCGCCTCCATCCTACTCCGACCTATCACCCTCACCTTGACCTCTTCCAACCTATCACATTTCCAATGCCCCTCCTCCAAGTCCCTCCTCCCTACCTTTTTATCTTCTCCTGCTGAACACTCTCTGCTCATTCCTGAAGAAGGGCCTGTGCCCGAAACGTCGAATCTCCTGTTCCCTGGATGCTGCCTGACCTGCTGTGCTGTTCCAGCAACAAAGTTTCAACTTTGATCTCCAGTATCTGCAGACCTCACTTTCTCATTGAACTTCAAGGCATGGTGATTATGGTTATGTTCTGTCTTGTTGGAGGTGTTCATTGTCTAATAGTTGTGTGGTGTGTGAAATAACTCAGCGTCCGGTATCCCATCACTCTTTATTTACACATGGAAAGTCCTTGACACTGATCCAGATCCCTCAAAGCCAGCTCTCGGTGAATAGGATGTCTGGTATTCCTGTTCTTATCTGTCAGCCAGGCCTCCCTGATTGGGGCTGTTAGATTAGATTAGATTCCCTTTGGTCCAACAAGTCGACACCAACCCTCTGAAGAGTAACCCACCCAGACCCATTCCCCTACCCTATATTCACCCTGACTATGGGCAATTTAGAACGGCCAATTCACCTGACCTGCACATCTTTGAATTGTGGGACGAAACTGGAGCATCTGGAGGAAACCCATGCAGACACAAGGAGAATGTGCAAATTCCACACAGTTGCCAGAGGCAGGAATTGAATTGGGTCCCTGGCACTGTGAAGCAGCAGTGCTCACCACTGAGTCACCTGGCTAGCCTGTTAATCTGGTCCAATCATGAAACTTGTATTTTATGACGTTTACCTGGCTCACCTCGTTACAATACTATATCCCTCCCCCTCTGAGTCTTGAGGACATGTGCCAGTTTTTGTTTTAGCTCTTCCTGTGGCATTTTAGCACTGAGTCAGATTCCTTCAACTCCGCTTTGGATACAGCTGGTGTATAATGCACAGTAGCTCGCTTCTTGCACTGAGAGCAGCTCAGAAGAAGTTCATTCTCTTCTTCGGTTGGAAAAGACATTGAGGCGACAGCATCCACCATGTTCATCTCTGATTCCATGGTATCTTCAATGCTTGATGGAGAGGGAAAACTCATGGTTTCTGCAAAAGTCAGAGAAGCTGTTGAGGAACTGGGCATGTTTTGTTCCTGCATTGGGTGTGAAAGTTTGCAGCTTTCATATGGTCCACATCTTGTTCAGGAACAAGGCACTGACCCGAACTTATTACATCACTGGACCTGACCTCACATTGACCATGCCTCCTAATTGTGCAGCTCCTTCACCAAACTTTGGCTCCTGAAGTAAACTGTCTTTCTCACTTAGCAGAGTCTTTTATGTCTGACATTTCTGAGTGTATATCGCAAAAATGCACGCAGTTTTTCTATTGTCCTTTCCATGTTTGATGAATGAACTCTCTGTACGTCCAGCCACTTTTGAGTGGACATCCGCAATAACTAAGGACATTGAGCCCGTGAAAGGACCTATATAGTCGACATGTAACCAAGTCCAAGGTAGATCCAGCCATTCCTACAAATGTGGGGGAGCTGCTGGCGGTAAGTTTTATTCTTTTTTGGCACTTTTTGGGCACTGCCTCACCAATACAGCTGTGTCTGCATCCAATTCTGGCCATGAGACCGAACTTGCCAACACCTTCATTTTGGAAAACCCTGGAATGACCCTAGTGGAATTCAGGCAGTGGCCTTTACTTGAGATAGTCACTCTTGCTCCCCGTAATATTCTGTCCTTTACTGTATTCTGGTTTCTCTGGCTCCAAAAAGGTTTCAGTTCTGATTGTGGTGGTCCTTTGGTTTCCCTCATCTGTCTCAGTTTTGCCAGGACTGAATCTTTCCATATCCAAAGTCTGATATTATCAGCTGTGACTGGAAATACGCACAGCAAATTTAAAATCATGATGGACTTTTCCAGTAGCGGTAGCATTGATGGTGCCTCTGTCAGCAAGAGGCAGTTCAATGCATCAGCTTTTGCTACTTGGCCTCATGGACAGTGTTCTACCTTGTAATTTTATGCACTTGGTATGAGAGGCGACAGCAGAATTCTGCATGAAGCTATCAACGGCATAGCTTTGTCTTCTTTAAGTAGACCTAACAGGGGTTTGTGGTCCGTTATTATTACAGATTTACATCCGTAAAATTATTGGAGGAACTTTCTGACTCCAAATATGACTGCCAAACCTTCCTTCTCTATCTTGGCATTTTTACATTCTATATTCATCAGAGTCCTGGATGCATATGCTGTTGTGCTGATGATACCCCAAATGGCAGTCTTGTACATTGGTGCAATCCCTCATGGTATTAATTGTAACATATTTCTGGGAATTCTCATCTAACCTCAGTTGCAAGTATGCATTGCTCAGGTCCAGCTTTGTGCAGGACAGCCTCCCTTCCAGCTTTCATATAAATTCTCTATGCAAGGTGCGTATCCAGGTGTGAAAAGTTTACCGTTTGTTTAAAATCCTACGAAGGTGAACCGACCCATTGGGCTTCACAATCTGAATGACTCGTGTTGCCCATTTTGCAAACTGGATTGGTTTGATGATTCCTTCACTTTCCAGCTTCCTAATTTCTGCCTCGACCTTTCCCTGTATGGCAAATGGCACTGGGTGGGCTTTGCAGAATTGTAGAATTGCTTCCTTTATTTGTTTCTAGGCCTTCCTAAAAACGACCTTCAGATATTTAATTAGGAGTCAATCAAGGTGAAGTTTTCTCAACTAATTTTGCCCCATCAAGCTTGGGCATTCACCTTTTACTGCAAGTAGTAGTAACTCATAAGAGACAAGAACTGAACTTCTACTGAAGTTCTACTGTAAATGTTCTTCTGTGTAGGTTCTCAGTCTAGCCAAGGTCTTGCACAAACTTAAGGGCTGGGGTCCAAAGCAAATTTTGTTAAAGGCTGGTTCTGCAATCAAACACTGAGCCGGTATCGACCTCCATTAGACCTAGGTGATCATTTAACTGCACGTTTATTTTTGGTTCTGATTTAAATGTTGCTCAGCAATTTAACTGTTCCAGGCCAGATGTAAGTGGTCTTTCCAGGGTGTGGACTCTTCTGGCCACCAGCTTGAGTTCTTTTACTCAATTTAGATCCAGTGGGACTCTTTTTCTTTTGCTGTTTTGAGTCTGCATAATGGTAGCAACTACAATGGCTTGCTGGCCCGAATTCTGGAGACAATTTTAACTGTTTGGCCAAGACTTAGCTTTGTTTTGGGCTTTTGCTGTGGGCTAACCTAGAGTACCTCAGTTCAGGATCTATCCTGAGTGAGGCTGTGCAATTGCCTCACCCAAGTGGTGGTCCCCAAGCTCATTCGGACTGGTGAATGTGTCAACTTTCTTTGGAATATTCTGCAACTTATATGCTTCACTTGTTGCATTTTCCAATCAGAAAGCCAGTTGTCATGCCCGTTTGAAGTTCAGCTGGGTTTCGGATGGTACGTGCTTTTGCATGGTTACATCATTAATCCCACATACCAAACAGTCTCTCAGCATCTCATTATGGATTAAACCAAAGTCATCTGTCAATTGTCTTAACCTTATCAAAAATTTGACATGGTTTCCCCTGGTTCTTGAATTGCCGAGTAAAACCGATAGCATCCGAGTTCGAGGTGGCTTTGGGTCATAATATTCTTCAAGTAAATCCGTCAACTCTTGAAAGGTTTTTGTATCTGATGCCTCAGGGAAAGTTGGGCTCCTAGCAATAGAAAAAGATGACGGTCCACACGCTGTCAGGAGAAGTACTTATTGCTTTTCATCTGCACCAGTATCATTTCACCAGAAAAATAACGTTCTTTCCACATACTGGGCCCAGTCTTCAATGGCAGGATTGAATGAGATCAAGCTTGCCAAATAGTTGCATGATGCTAGAAACGCTAACCTCATAAGTTACTTCACCTGATGAAGGAGCAGCGCTCGCAAGCTTGTGATTTCAAATAAAGTTGTTGGACTATAACCTGGTGTTGTGTGACTTCTGATTTTGTTTAAAAGGTGATACAGTTCCACATGTGCTGACTAGTCAGTGCAACCTGGGCTTAGGGAACAATCCTTAGGCCAAACCTTTGTGCTTGAAATCTGATTGGTATTGAGAAGGATGTAAAGGATGAATCAAGGTAATAAGAGACTCAGTTACCCAATTTTATTATGGATAGAAATGCACAATAGTTATAAATACTGTGAATAGTCAGCAAATCTGGCAAATCTGGAAAGATCTAGAGTTAAGATATCAAGTATCTGACTCTGGGTACGTTTTCAGGATGTTTAATGGATTACAAATAATGCTTATTTAGAACAAAAAGCTGAAGGAACTGCGAATGTTGGAAATCTGAAACAAAAACCGAAATTGCTGAAAAATCTCAGCTGGTCTGGTGGCATCCATGGAGAGAAATTAGAATTAACGTTTCAGGTCCAGTGACCAGTTTTTTTTAGTTATTCAGTCACTGAACCCAAAACATTAACTTTAATTTCTTACCATGGACGCTGCCAGACCAGCTGAGATTTTCCAGCAATTTCTGTTTTTGTCACTTAGAGCCAACCTGAATTTGTAAAAGTGATGAATCTGAAATTTTAGATTTCTTCGAAGAGAAAAGGCATTGGATTTTTTTTTTTAAAAACTAAGATTCTCTAAGTGGCTTGTTGATAAAATTAGGACACAAGATTTAAAAACTTCTGGCAACATGGAAGAGGAAATGGGACATGCATGCAATAGCTGTTATTGGATAATAGTATTGATCTGGAGTGCTGTAAACCTGCCATCAAATTTAAGACGTGTGCTCTCATCCTCCAGGATATTAGGGTACAAGAATGAAATTATAAACTGCATAAAAATAGACATTATGAATAGGTCTGAAATGATCTCAGGAGGACGTAAGACTGATTTTTACCATTCCTTGCAAAATGTTTTTTATGGAAGGTTTCTCTAAGTTGTACTGAATGGGATGGAGCAGAGGAGAGCTGTCCGCTTCCCAGAAATCCACCAGAAGAGGCCATGATAGCACAACTTTACAGTCTAATCCAAGTTTGCCAGCTGGATTGGCGCAGTCTCTATGGCCCAGAGAAAGACCATACAATGCGGAAAGAAGGTCAGTGACCTTCTGTGCTCTGCCAAGGTAAGTATCACCATTTTTCTCTATAATTCCCACTCATTCTATCTCTGCAACTGTACCCATTTCCTATTAAGGCTCATGCTGCAACTCTCATCATTGGATGCAACATCTTCTTTCACTCTGTCCCACCCACTTCAACTCCCTGATATTACTAATCCTGTATGCCCTCTGCACTATCTTACCACCTTTCCTCCACTTGCATCAGCATTAAAAGTTTTGCCACCCACTTTCATATCAATTGATTGCTCCCTTTCCCCCCTTGCAGGTGAAGACAAAGGTCAGAATGCGTGGTAGTGTGACCAACATTCAGCTATTCACCGCCTTTGAGGCATAAACCAGTGAATATTGCGATGCACCAATGAGGATGTGGAAATTTCCAGGTCCTGGCAACTAAGTAATATGTATTGTTTGTTCATTGTGCTACTATCCCATTACCCCCACAGTGCATTTAATATTAACATGCCAGAATCCCTACTGCTTAGCCACAACTTTTTCTCTTGTTGTCTCCTGCAGATACAGCAGGATGTCTTTTGTGGCCCTAATCTCAAGAGACACCCAACAAGACACGCCTTCCTCCATCTCTGGTCAGAAGACTTGCCTCAGAAGCACCTTCACCCTTCTCCAGCTCTGGTGTTGATGCCTCAGTGGGTACTTTTCTCTCGGCTTTTAGAGTCAAGAGCACCTAATGGTGCTCCATCGTCATATTTCTGCAGCTGTCCGGGGGAGAAATTCCCAGGATTGCCAGAGACTGGGCAGCTGCTGAGCCCCAGGCGGGAGAGAATCCCATGATGTTAACAGTTAATACTTCATATAATTGCACAAGCAATTATAAGAGCAGCATGTAGGTTTATTGGGTACACTGGGCAACCGAATACACCGGTTACAAGATTGTAGAAGCATGGTTGGAACTCTGCTGCCTCAGTGTCTGCTGGCCTTCGTAAATAAGTTGGTGGCTGCCATGTATTCATGTCATCTGTCTCAGACTTTGTTGCATACATGCACAGATCTGCACTGTACTGCTCAACACCAATGGCAAGACAATAAGGGGATGAAGGACCTTTACCTCAGGCTAGGTTGCCCTGCCTCACAAGAGACAGGATGGTGCCAGTAGAGAGTTATCTGGCGGAGGAACTGCATGCAGAGCCCTGAGAAGTCTGCTTTCAGGAGACTCCAGAAGTGGTCGAGTGCTCTAGATATTCCAAGGCCATTGGGTTCCAGTGTAAGCAGATTCCCTTCTCAGTTGTGGATCCCGTGAATGCAGCGAGACAGTGTTCGAGAAAGGAAGGAGGTGTTGTGAGGGCATACAGGTAGTGTGGTGACACTTCACTGCAAATAAGTTTACACACACTTGTACATGTGTGTTCTCTTTTCACCATCATTTATGTGAGAGTTTCTCTGCAGTCATGACTGGAATATATATAGAAGGTACAGAACCCACCTATCCTTAGCATGGTATGATGTTCCATGTTCCAAGGTGTGAAGCGAAGAGCTCCTGCACAATGTGTAGGCCAATGATAAATCACAGGTGACTGCTATTTTGACAACAATACTCCATTTTTACAGGTAGACAAAGGTGGTGGTGGTTGTTGTATCACAGGCATTAATGGCATTCCTTAGTTATCTTAGGTATGCTTTGGGCTTGGAGCTGGACACCACACAGTTGGCTTATGCTTAAGACTCACATGGAATGTAGTATTTGAAGGTGATTTTCTGCTTCAGTGTATTCTATGCCTTTATCAATAAATACAATATGCTTTATTAATTGCTCCAGCTGTCCTGATATTTTCGATGAATTATGCACATACGCATACGTTCCTCCGCTCCTCGACCCGTTTAAAGTATTGAAACCCCTATTTTGTATTATCTGTCTATGTTTGTCTGACCAAAATGCATCACTTCTCACTTCACACTTCTCTATATTTAACTTCATCTGCCACCTATCAAGCAACCTGTCCATGTCCTTTTGGTGTTCTGCATTGTCTTCACAATTCACAACGCTCCCAAGTTTAATATCATCTGCAAACTTCGAAATTTGTTATTGATCATTTAGTATTTAACAGAAAAGTCAACCATTCCAATTATGACCTCTGGGAATTTCTTCTAGACTCTGACAAGCCCAAAAAATACCTATTGACCATTGCTTTCTGTTTATCACTCAGCCAGTTTTGTATTTATGTTACTACAGTCCATTTTATTACGTGAGCTCGAACATTTTTAGCAAGTCTATTGTGTCATGGTATTGAATGCCTTTTGAAAATTTACATACATCACCTCAACAGTGTTACCCTCATTGACTCTTTCTGTTACCTCCTTCTAAAACACTCTAGCAAGCTAGTTAGACAGGATTTCCACTTTAGAAATCCATGCTCGCTCTTGCTAAACAATCTGTATTTTTCCATGTGATTACTAATCAATCCTGAATTTTATTTTCTAGAAGCATCCACCACTGAAGTTAAATTGACTGACTAGTCTGTTATTGACCAGCTTATCCCTAAATCACCTTAAACAAAGAATAAAGTACAGAAACTACACTTCTCCAGTACTCTGACACCTGCCCGAATCTCTGCAAGATTGAAAGACTATGGCTAAGTGCCTATGCAATTTCTATTCTCACTTCCTTCAGTATCCTTGGATTCATCTCATCCAGTCTTGGTGCCTTAACAACCTTAAGGATCAACAGTCTAACACTTATAAATTTTGAACCATTCTAGTGACAGTTTCTTCCTCTGATCTCTTGTAGCATTTACCTTCTTGGTTATGAGACATGCAACGTATTAATTAAATACCTCTTTTCTTCATTTGTAAATCACTTTAGTCCCTTACTGACACTACTCCTCCTTTTTCTATTGTGTCTAAGGAAAGCTTTAGGATTTCCCATTATGTTGGATGCCTGTCTCTTCTCAAATGCTCATTGCTTCTCTACTATGCCTTTTCATCTCCTATTTGAACCTTTATTACTTTCTCTTGGTTCTCAGTTACATTTTCTACAGGACGCATGACTCAAATGTAGTTTTTTATTTTGAATTTCCTTTCTCATTTAAGGAGTTCTGAATTTGTTTGTCCTCTCTTTCCATTTTCCCTCTCCAACTCTATTTTGATTTAATCCCTGCCCTCTCCTCCCCTTCACTGTTTGATCACACAGTATCACCCTTTGTGAAGGGCACTGCTTGTCACTGGCCACTTGGGTGTTTCCTTTCTTCCTGGTGGTGGAAATTTAATAAAGATTTGTACACCTTGTGTCTCTCACTGTGTACATGCACAGCATGGGTGCTGGGGTAAAATAAGCAAAACAAAAAATAGCCAGGAGTGTCAGAGGTTCTGTTCACTCTGAGAGCTGGCTCTGAGGGAGCTGGATCAGTGTCAAGGACTCTTTCCCCCATGTTAAAAAAAATTAAAACAGGAGTGTCACTGGTCATAAGCAGGTCCAGGCAGCCAGCCGTGGAGGGGGTTGTTAGGGATGATTGCCTGCCCCTCTTCCGCAGTTATGTCAGAGCCAGGGTGCCTCTGGAGAAGGAGCACGCGGTGTCCACCAACATCCTCGAGATTTTCAGGGAAAGGTGGGCACCGTAGGGAGTGGAATGTATTATTTCCCCCTCCAACTCTATTTTGATTTAATCCCTGTCTTCCTCTTCACTGTTTGATTATGCAGTATTGCCTTTTGAGAAGGGCACTGCTTGACACTAGCCACTCGGGTGTTTCCTTTCTTACTGGTGGCGGAATATAAATAAAGATTTACACACTTGTTTTTCACTGTGTCCGACACCTGCTCATGGATGCTGGGGAAAAATAAGCATTACCGCTGTCAGGCAGTAGTGTGGGGAAAGAAAAAAAAGGAAGAAAAAGAACAGGAGTGTTAGATATCCTATCACTCTGGGAGCTGGCCCTGAGGGAGCTGGATCAGTGTCAAGGACTCTCCATATATAAAGGGTGACTTCATGACGGGGCCTCTGGTGTTATTTCAACTACCTAGTCCTGCCCTTCCTATCGTCACAACATCCTATTGCCACAACATCCTATTTCACATGACAGTCTGTGCCTGTCACTCTAACATTTTTCTTGGTCTCTTAGTTCCCACACCCCTTCCAAGCTAGTTTGGAATCCTCCTTTTAAAAAAATATTGAAAGGAATAGAATGGCACAAGGATTTAGAAGTTAAGGAAAAATGTGTCAAAATGCAAGATAATAAATGTGCAACACAAGGATATTGGATTCAAACTTTCCTAAGTGAGATATGGAGAAAATGCAAAGAGGCATTTTTAAACCTGTATTAATCTTTGATTAACTTCTAATTTAAAATGTTGTGCTCCTCTTTATCCTTTTTCTTACCTTGGAAATGAGCTGAGGGCCTTTGAGAGGGTGCATAGATTTTCTGAAATGTTACCAGTGATGAGTGGCTTTAGAATCATAAAATGGGGTTGCCACACAGAAGGGAGTCACTCTGCTCCTGAGGTCAGTGACACCTCTCTGCTGGTCTAGTTCCACTTACCCACCCTTTCTATGGGGCCTGCAATTTATTTTTCTTCAGGTGTTTATTTAATTTCTGTTTGCAAATACTCAATGAATCTGCCTTTACACAATGAAATGGAGCTTTCCAGGTCTTAAACACTCACCAAGTTTTTAAAAAAAAGATTTCTTGATGTCACTGTTGGTGTGTTTGCCAATTTCCTTAAATCAGTGTTCTCTGGTCTTGACCTTTCTACCAGTGGGAACAATTTCAGTCTGTCTGCTCTGTCTTGACATCTCATGATATCAAACAGTCTATCAAATTTCTTCTCGCTCTTCTGTAGGGACAGCCACCCAATCTTCGCCAATCTACTCGTGTAGCTGGAACCAGTCATTCCTGAAAATATTTTCTGTACTCTCCATAACACACTTACATCCATCCTAAATTGGTGTATAGAATTATACATAGTACTCCAATTGAAGCTGAATCAATATTTTATAAACATTTGGCATAGCCACCTTGTTTTTGTATTCTACATTTATTATATCTCTATTTATAAAGCCTAAGTGTGCTAATTTTTCTCAGCCTTTGAACAACTTGGACAATGGTGAGTCAGTTGAGGAAAATATAATGAGTGGAAAATGAGATTCTTGATGTGGAGAAAAAGTCTGATTTTTCACCAAGATTTGAATGGTGAGACGTACATCTCACTAATGAGTGGTGAGAGATCAATTCACAAATGCTTAATCTCACAATTACCTATTCTTGCCTCCATTTATATGCAACATCCTGCTCTCCTACATGGTGGAGAGAAACTGGACAGACGTGCAAGTTAGTGTGGATACTTGTTGGCTCCAGCTCGCTGCATTTCCCTCCGAGTTTCCATCTTGGTCAGTAGACCCCAACACTTAAGGGCACATTCCATGAATGGCAACTGCCTGTAACCTCATCCATGGCGATTGCTATTGGACATACATCAACCTCATGTGCATCATTATGACACATCACTGATGCATTTAGACTACAGTTCTCCAATTCAGTAGTGCACTTTGAGCATGCCAATACCTTGCAATCTAATGCAGGAACAGGCACACATCTCCCGGTCTTGAGCAGGCTGCATCCCTTGGTATTAACTCACCGTGCGCCGACTTGGATGCTCTCAGCATTCCTGCCCTACCTTTAGTTATTGTATCTTGCAGCAAATCTCAGAAATTAGAGGTTCATCCAGTTCTGTATTGCCATGCCTCTTAGGTAGACCACAAAGCCATGCAGCTATCATGTTTTCTCGCAGCGATCAGTCAAGTGGTAGATATGTCTCACATGTAGCATGTGACAGCATTTTACTTTGCAAACACACTGAATGTACTTCAACCAAATAACCATATTTGAAAGTCTAAAGGAAGTTGTCCTCATTCAGGGGTCTTGGTTCTGTAGGTAAACTACATTGTCCAATATTAGGCTCGGCTTGCATACTGTTATTTGGGTGTTTAGCGTAGTAGGTCATGGATTCTGTATCATTACAATCTGGGAATGGACTACACTCCGTTCTGAGTGACAAGATGATAAGCTTGCTGGACATTGGGAACACTCAGTTCAAAAATAGAATGGCTCAGAAACTAAGTTCTTGTATCTTAGCAGGGCTTATACACTTAATGGTAAGGTCCTAGGGAGTGTTGCTGAACAAAGAGACCTTGGAGTGTAGGTTCATAGCTCCTTGAAAGTGGAGTCGCAGGTAGATAGAATAGTGAAGGTGGTGTTTGGCATGCTTTCGTTTATCAGTCAGAGTATGGAGTACAGGAGTTGGGAGGTCATGTTGTGGCTGTACGGGACACTGGTTAGGCCAATGTTGGAATATTGCATGCAATTCTGGTCTCTTTCCTATCGGAAAGATGTTGTGAAACTTGAAAGGGTTCAGAAAGGATGTTGCCAGGTTTGGAGGATTTGAGCTATAGGGAGATGCTGGGGCTGTTTTCCCTGGAGCGTCGGAGGCTGAGGGGTGACCTTATAGAGGTTTACAAAATTGAGTGGCATGGATAGGGTAAATAGGCAAAGTCTTTTCCCTGGGGTCTGGGAGTCCAGAACTAGAGGGCATAGGTTTAGGGTGAGAGGGGAAAGATATAAAAGAGACCAACGGGGCAACTTTTTCACACAGAGGGTGGTATGTGTATGGAATGAGCTGCCAGAGGAAGTGGTGGAGGCTGGTACAATTGCAACATTTAAGAGGCATTTGGATGGGTATATGAATAGGATAGGTTTGGAGGGATATGGGCCGGGTGCTGGCAAATGGGACTAGATTGGGTTGAGATATCTGATCGGCATGGACGGGTTGGACCAAAGGGGCTGTTTCCATGCTAAGACTCTATGTACTGCAATTGCAACGACAGTCAATATACAACTTATCAAAGTTGAATGTCTGTATGGAATGCCAACATGGCATCATCAGCAAAGAGCAACTCCTGGGTTAGGTACATTAAGTTGCACAGCTTTGTCCCAGCTCTGACATGCAGGTAAGCACTCCCGTTTAAGTCGCTGCAAATGTGCTGTAGCAATATTGTGAAAAATATGCCAAATAGCAGGGGCAAAATGATACAGCCTTGCTTTACCTTACTACTTATCTTGAACATGTCTGGTGTTGCTTCATTGGAACTCATGGAACTGTGCATGTCCTTGCTGAAGAAAAAATTGATACCATGAGTCCAGCCTATTTAACGAAGCAGTTTAAAGAGTCTGTCTTTACTGATGTGCTTGAGGGCTTTGGCGAGGTCTATGTTGACAGTGTAGTGTGTACTGTTTGTGGCTCTTCCCCTTTAAACTGTTGGAGTGAGAAAAGCATGTCGCCTGTTGATCTGCCACCTCTAAAGCTGTAATGATATTTGGTCTATTACTATGGCTGGTGACACTACATTTAAGGACTAAGGGAGTGCTGCATTGTCAGAAGCACCACTTTTTCATCGTCTATTTACTTGGTGTGAAAATAAAATACATGTTTTGTGCATCTATAATATTGTGGACAATTGTAAATCAACCCTTGAACTGAGTTACTTCTGTAATACTGGTGTGTTTTTCTGAACCAATTCGTTGATCAACAAGGTAGCATTGCTGTCACATTCTGTCAAACAGTTCTGCACCTGCCCACCCATGCTTTTTTTAACTTGGCATGGCGTACAGTAACTGAATATCCTTATGGGATAGATAGTTTCCATTATCATACTTAGTGATGCATTGCCTTTCGAACTTCTTCGTCACTCATCAACTGACTTCCAGGTGTTTGTAGCTCAGCTAATGCTTTACACTGATGTGTTATGTATGCGCTAATTGATTATTTTCAGAACACAGTGCTCAACAGACACTAGGTTTGATTTCTTCCTGGGCTGTCTTAATATGCTATTTGTGCACCTTTAATATATTTAAAAGTTGAATGAATATAATTTATTTGTAAAAGAACACTTTGAGTACATTGTAATCAATATAAAATATGCAAAATAATGTCAGCACATTTAATTTTAAAATGGAGAGATTAATTTTTCTTCACATTTATTTGAACTGAAACTGTAATTTTGCAATTTTAAATGCATGTGACTGCATGACCAGACATTTTCGTGGGTAGAGTAACAATTCAAGTACACTTATATAATTGTTTCCCATAGGTAAGAAAAAATGTTGGAAATATACAAAACATTATCAAGTATTGGAAATTAATTAGGTCAGTGCTTAGTATGTAATGCTGCTTAAAGTACTAGTACTTGTCTTATTGAATATAAATTATATTGCAAATATGTTGCATTGTTTTAAACCTGAAGATCATGATGTTGTGTCATCTGTTGCAGCACAAACTCAATTGTACTGATTATATACAGCTTTCTCTCCTCTCCTGACTAAAAAGTGAAATTGCTCTGTAAGTACCTCTGAGAAGTCTGTACTTTGTGATTGTGCTGCTCTGATAAAAAAAGTTGGGTGAGTGCAAAAAACAGGAGCAGATACCTGATAATTGCAGACATATTGTATAACTTGACAAAGTGAAAGATCCATAACAGGCTAAGTGAGAACAGTGACAAAAACTTAGTTATCCAGTTTCGATCCAAGATTGTCAGGTTCACAGAACAGTTTTGCCATCATGATCAGAATTGCTTTCTTATTTTTACCACTTTTTCATTTCAGGGAAAAAAAATATACACAGTATAATACATTCACGGAGGTGATGCTTGTAGATTTGTAATTTGTTCTTTTAAACTTTGAAAGATAATTACACTTCTTAACAGTGAAAGCAGTAAAATTAGGAAACCTCAACATTACACTATCTTGAAAGTGAATTCTTGATTGCAGTGATTCACTTATTTTAAAGCAACACAGTATGTTTGCACAATTCAATGTAGAAAAGAAAATTTTGGGCTTTGGGAGTTGGGGCGTATCTTCCTTGCCACAGCTGATGATATCTGTATGTCACTTGGTTTGAGCTGGTTATCAGTATAATAAGGTCAAATCAGCTACCAGAAACATATTGCAAGCATGTTTCAGGTGCCTGGACTGTTCTCTTTGCTCAAGCATCTTGTGGAGTAAGGGGTAATGTAAATCAGTCATTGATATATCTGTTGTTATCATAGTATTAACCGAGAACAAGAGTCTGAGATGGAATCAGAGAAGCAGCACTCTGTACTAGATTGTAATAATTATATAGTGTGAGTAACACGTCTGAATTATTTTTCATGCCTATGTTCACATTATTGATAGAACAAAGCAGATAATGACAACCAATCAATTCAACATTATTGGGACTGGGACAAGCCAAACCCAAGACCTGACCAGACAATAGTGCAGACCTTTCCATGGTCACCTGCAATCCTAACCACATTATGGTTGCAAGAAATCTGCAGAAAGACAATTGATAGTCCATCAAACTTGAAATGACCCACTGCAAAGTATAATTTGCTTTTAAAAAAGGAGTGCATTTGTTTCATACTGAGAGCACACAAGTATTTCTGCTGATAGTATTTTAAGCAGATTTTGCTTGAGACACATTTATAAAGCGCAAAATTGTTTTGTCAACAGCAATTAAACTGAAAATTACCTTTCAATTTTTCATAACTCGCCTTGGTGACCTTCAGGGGACAGTCCATATTAATCATAACCAGTAGCAGAATAATAGATGATTACATCATGTCATGCATCAGTCATGAAATAATTATTCACTAACTTGATCTTGGGAGAACTGTGGAATGTTCATCAAGAGATGTTAATGCATATATTCAATAAAAGCAAAGAACTGGAAATCTGAAATGAAAATGGAAAATTCTGGAGTTCTTAACTCTGTTTCTCTCTACACAGATGCTGCCAGATCTGCTGAGTCTCTTCAGCATTTTCTGTTTTTATATACAAGTCATTTATTAGGATTTATTAGCATAGTTAAAACAATAAAATGGGTAAGAAATTTGAATTATTGAACAGTACAAGATTTAAAAACGAGTTAGGTTGAAGTAAAAGTATTAAGCTTTATGTGAAAAAGAATTGTAATAGTGTTGTTTTGTAAAGTTTACATAGCACCAAACTAAATATTCATGTTTCATTGTGACGATCTATATTTATAAATTTTGTTTCATCTGAAATAAATGTTTCTTTCACAATACATTATATTAGTGGTAGTCACTTACAGTCATTATGCAAATAATGATTAGGATCCAACAGTATCGTGTAGATTTCCAGATCAAAATTAAGTTAAATTCCAGATTAGTTTCAGTTATGTCGCTTCAGATATGATTCTTTTAGATTTGAGGAAGGATGGGGACAGTTTAATAGTGCCAAATAGAGATGCTTTGAAGATGTTTTTTAACATTACTTTTGAGAGAGAAAAAAGCATGTCATTCTGTCTGTGATTTTGCAGCAGAATTAGTATGGTGCCATTTGTCCATCATCATTGAAGAAGGATATGAGTAATTCAGTGCTGCTTGTGCTGAGAAACTAAGGCATCTGACCAGGTTTGTGTGACACAGAGCCAACAGACTTCACTGTTGAAAGCATGAAAGTTTTACTTTGTTTTCCTCTACTGAGAGCAAATATTTAATCCTTACAAGATCAGATTGTATATGTAAAGTGTCCCATTAAAAGAAAGGCATATATGTTTGGACTCAAATCTCAATCAGAAGCAAAGGAATCTATTGAAATGGTTAGTGTATTGTTGCAAGCTACAGTTTTGCATGAGTTTGAAAACTGTGGACTGCTGAAGTCTGTTAATGAATTACATCGAACACCTGAGGAAAAAAAGCTTAATGAAAAATGAAAGAATATATTTGTTTTGCTGAAAGGATGACAGCTTGACTCATTCTCTCCCTGTCTCCACTGTCTCTGGTAACTCAGATATTAAATGGATGGCAAAGAACTATTCTGACAGAACTCTTGCCGTTTCTATTTTCTCTAGATTTTAAGTACCTACTTCATGACAGGTGAAGTATTCTGTAAATCGTAATCTTAGTTCTATTGGATTATTGCAACATGGAATTTTTTATAAAAGATGTGAGACCTTCTTATTGTCAAACAAAAATCATACATTTCTGCTTGTGAAGATTTCAAGAATGATTCTGCTGGATTTTGGAAGAAATCAAATGGTACAGCAGGACTATTGAAATAGCTGTGCCAATATATCCTTTTTTTTTTGCTCCTTACCTAAATTGCTTGACCAAGTATTTAAAAATGCAATTCCTCATATTATGTATAAAATGAAATCATAGCTGTTGAATATGTGTATTTGCTGACATCTTCTGGCAATAGAGCACTATTGCATTCTGCTTGAAAGGAGTGTAATATGTTGCTACTGTATTGCAGACCCACATTCCTGATGAAAGGCTTCTGCCCAAAACGTCGACTCTCCTGTTCCTCTGATGTTACTTGACCTGCTATGTTTTTCCAGTGCCACACTTTTTTAGACTGAGTTTAGACCAATTGCAGTACATTGAGGATCCTGCTAATACTAATTATAAAGAGGAACCAAAATTATCTGCAACTTCTTCCCTTTTTCCCTCCTATGGAGAAATGTTAGACTTCAGTACTTCTCAATGATAGGATTCCTAGGACTGTAACTGGTGTGTTTCTAGAGCACTTATTCTCTCCATTTCCTTCAAATAACAGTGATGGATTGGGGTTGAATCTATCAAGGAGATCAACTTGGAATGTATGCATACCATGAAAAGGAATTAAATAGATCTGATATCTTTGGAAAGTAACCAACAACTCTTCTTTATATTTAACCAACACTATACACCAGATATATTGATGACATTTTCTTCCTCTGGATCCATGGTGAGGAGTCACTGAAACAATTACACAGCGATATCAGACCGTCAGACTTACCATGGTCTACTCTTTAGTACCTATCCCATTCTTGGACACATGCATCTCTGTCAAGGATGGGACCCTCAGTACTTCATTCTATTGCAAAATCATGGATAACCTTACAATGTTACACTTACCTAGCTTCCAACCTAAACATATTGAAACAGCCATCCCCTACGGACAAGCCCAATGCATACATGGGATCTGCTCAGATTAGGAGGAACATGACAGATACCTGAAGGTGCTCAAGGATGTCCTCATAAGAACAGGGTACGATGCTCAACTCATTGACCTTTATATTTAAGAGTAGCTTTTCTTATTTCATCAAGATTAATTTGCAATGGCCATACTTAAATTGGCTTGTAAGTTTTTTGACTAGTTTTTGACTTTTGAATTAGACCTTGTTAAGTTAGACATAATTCATTTTTCACATTTAGGTCATAAAACACTTTTTTAGAGAAAGAATAGATGGTCAATCCTAGAGAAGGATCAATATATAAGCCTTAGTTGTAATAAGCATATGAGACCAGAGGCCATAGGGAATTGGAAGCCCCCCTTTTGAGCTTATAAAAGGAAGAAACCAAGAAGTCTTTTGATTCCTACCTGACAGGGCAGTTACTGGAGGTGACCACAGCAGAAATTGACATGAGATCGGAGACATCTGTTACAACTATTGTATCAAGTGAGGCAACCATTAGAAAGTAATACAGTCAGAACAAATTGCTTTTGATTTCTGGGAAACCTTGAATGGAATGTTGGAGTGCAGATAATTAGTTTGAAATTATGCAAGAGTGGGAGTGATTTAAATGACACACAATGGTTCATACAACATTGTGGACAAAGCAAATCAGTGGAATATACCATTCTGTTGCCCAATACTTTTAATCATTGAAAGCCATGTTCATACCATCAGGGAAATTGCATGAGGAACATAATGCTTCGTGAGATTAGACGAGAATGATGTCTGCAGTAACTGTAGATTATGATAGCCATGATGTGGAGGAGTTGGTGTTGGACTGGGGTGGACGAAGTTAAAAATCACACAACATCACATTATAGTCCAAAAGGTTTATTTGAAAGCACTAGCTTTCAGAGTGCTGCTCCTTCACCAGGTGGTAGTGGTGCATAAGACACAGAATTTATAGCAAAAGATTATAGTGTCATGCAACTGAAATGTTGTATTGAACAAACCTTGATTGTTGTGAAGTCTTTCATCTTTTAGAATGGGTTGCAGGTTTCAGTTAATTAATTATGTAAATCCTAGAATTTCTTTTAAGTCAAACCTGTCCATGCCGACCAGATATCCCAACCCAATCTAGTCCCACCTGCCAGCACCCAGCCCATATCCCTCCAAACCCTTAGATTCATATACTCAACCAAATGCCTCTTAAATGTTGCAATTGTACCAGCCTCCACCATATCCTCTGGCAGCTCATTCCACACACGTACTACTCTCTGCGTGAAAAAGTTGCCCTTTAGGTTTCTTTTATATCTTTCCCCTCTCACCCTAAACCTATGCCCTCTAGTTCTGGCCTCCCCGACCCCAGGGAAAAGACTTTGTCTATTTATCCTATCCATGCCCCTCATAGTAAATCTTTTCTGAACCCTTTCAAGTTTCACAATATCTTTTCCGATAGGAAGGACACCAGAATTGCACGCAATATTCCAACAGTGGCCTAACCAATGTCCTGTACAGCCGCAACATGACCTCCCAACTCCTGTACTCAATACTCTGACCAATAAAGGAAAGCATACCAAATGCCGCCTTCACTATCCTATCTACCTGCGACTCCACTTTCAAAGAACTATGAACCTGCACTCCAAGGTCTCTTTGTTCAGCAACACTCCCTAGGATCATACCATTAAGTGTATAAGTCCTGCTAAGATTTGCTTTCCCAAAATGCAGCACCTCGCATTTATCTGAATTAAACTCCATTTGCCTCTCCTCAGCCCATTGGCCCATCTGGTCCAGATCCTGTTGTAATCTGAGGTAACCCTCTTCGCTGTCCACAACACCTCCAATTTTGGTGTCATCTGCAAACTTACTAACTGTACCTCTTATGCTTGCATCCAAATCATTTATGTGAATGACAAGGTTGGACCGAAGGGTCTGTTCCCATGCTGTACATCTCTATGACTGTATGACTCTATATTCTCAGGATAACAAGGTTTTATAACAAAAGGTGACATCTCAGTTCAGACAATGCATTAAAGGTGTGAGGTTTGAGTCTGTATGTATTCCAATCTTGAACCAGACTGGTTCTATTTTCAAAGTGGAATTTACAAAATATTATTGACTCCCTGCAAATTGTGCATTTTTTGAGCAAAATAGAATGTATCTGCAAATAAGAATTCACCCCATGGACTTGTGTGCGTGCATTAGAGAGGGAGAGAGTGCATGTGAGAGAGTGTTTTTGCGTGTATGAAAGCTTGGTAAAGTGTCTATGTGGTGGAGTGCAAATGTTTGTGTATATGTGTGTACATGAGAGTGGGTCTGCATGAGTGTGAGAGTAAGTAAGAATGTGTTTGTCTATGTGCTTTGTGTGTATAGTGTGGTGCGGTCACCTGTGGGGTGACATGAACCCAAAGTCTTGGTTGAGGATAGCCTCATGGGTACTGAACTTGTTATCAGCCTCTGCCCGGCCTCTTTGCGTTGTTGCCTATCCCGAAGTCCGTTTTGGAGGATGGTCACCTGAAGATCCGAGGCCAAATGTCCCTGACTGGGAGGGAACACCCATGTCTGGTGATTGTTGCGCCGTGTTCATTCATCCATTTTTATAGCGTCTGCTTGATCTTGCCAATGTATGATGCCTCGGGTCATCCTTGCCTGCTGGGTATGAGATAGACAACATTGGCCGAGTCACATGAGTACATGCCACGTACACGGTGGATGGTGTCCTTATGTGTAATGTATCCCTGTCAACACTCTGACACATCTTGCAGAGGTTGCCACAACAGGGTGGTACGATGTTGTGGTTGATGTTGTCCTGAAGGCTGGGTAGATTGCTGCGAACAATCATCTGATTAAGGTTTGGCGGTTGTTTGAAGACAAAGTGGAGGCGTTGGGAAGGTCTTGGTGAGGTGCTCATCTTCATCAAAAACCGCATCGGGAGCAAGTTGCGAAGAACAGCCTAGGGAAGAACAGCGAAGATCGCGTAGGGAACTCTGAAGGACTGGAACAAAAGTCTTGATCAACGTGTTTAGTTCACGGCTATATTCTTTGGTCGTATCGTCCGACCAACGTAGTTGCCTGCAGTGTTCTTGGTTGTTTAATTGTCATTACAATTCCTTGCAGTAGTCTGCTCTATTCTGAATGACGATGGCTCCCCCTTTATCTACAGGTTTGATAACAATGCTGCGATTGGTTTTGCGAGCAAGGATGGCATTGTCTTATGATTGGGTGATGTTATGCTCTATCTTGTGGGTGCGGCTGATGAATCTGGCATTTACACATTTCCTGACAGTTTGAGCATACATGTCAAGCCCAGGGCAGCAGCCCTCTGGAGGGGTCTGAGTCAACGACTCCTTTGGTCGCTCCACTATGGATCTCTGACTGTTCTGGTTTATTGCTTGTCTCATTGTGATCACTGTGGATATCTTGGAAGAATTCCCGGAGTTTCATTTATATAATGAATTCCTCAATGCGTGCCACAAGACCAGTGGGGTCCATTTTGTTGGTGGGGCAGAAATTGAGCCCTCGGCTGAGAACTTCATTCTCTTGGGTTTGAAGGGTGTGGTCCGATAAGTTGACACCTGAAGGATGCCCTCATAAGAGCAGAGTACAACGCTCAACTCATCAATCGCCAGTTACGACGTGCCACAGCAAGAAACTGTAAATGAACTCCTCAGGAGACAGATCGGTTGCAACCAATCGGGTATCCTTCTTGTCCAGTACTTCCTGGGAGCCGAAAAGCTATGCCATGGTCTTCATAGCTTGTAACACATTATTGGTGAGGATGAGCATCTTGCTAGTGCCTTTGCTATGCCTCCACTGCTGAACCTTCGCCAGACTATTGTTTGCAGTAAACTGCTCAGCCTTCAGATTCTGGATTAGTGGTGCTGGAAGAGCACAGCAGTTCAGGGAGCTTCGAAATCGATGTTTCGGGCAAAAGCCCTTCATCAGGAATAAAGGCAGTGAGCCTGAAGCATGGAGAGATAAGCTAGAGGAGGGTGGGGGTGGGGAGAAAGTAGCATAGAGAACAATGGGTGCCTATCTTCTTTTCTACCTATCCACTCCACCCTCTCCTCCCTGACCTATCACCTTCATCCCCTCCCCCACTCACCCATTGTACTCTATGCTACTTTCTCCCCA
>NC_057744.1:20770899-20822799 GCF_004010195.1 Chiloscyllium plagiosum
GTGGAAGGCTCCTTTAGGGCCTTGGATAGAGGTGAGGGAGGAGGTGTGGGCACAGGTTTTACAGTTCGGCAGGGGAAAGTGCCAGGATGGGAGGGTGGGTTGTAGGGGGGCGTGGACCTGACCAGGTAGTCACGGAGGGAACAGTCTTTGCGGAAGGGAGGGAAATATATCCCTGGTGGTGGGGTCTGTTTGGAGGTGGCAGAAATGTCGGCGGATGATTTGGTTTATGCGAAGGTTGGTAGGGTGGAAGGTGAGTATCAGGGCGTTCTGTCCTTGTTACGGTTGGAGGGGTGGGGTCTGAGGGCGGAGGTGCGGGATGTAGGCGAGATGCGTTGGAGGGCATCTTTAACTACGTGGGAAGGGAAAAGCCTTCAGGACAACATCAACCAGAACACTGTACAACCCTGTCATGTCAACCACTGAAAAACGTGCCATTGTGTCCATTATATGTGGGGACAGCACCCAGCATTAATGCACCAGTTACTCATGTGACTTGGCCAAAGTCGTCTATCTCATACGCTGCAGGCAAGGATGCCCTGAGGCATGGTACATTGGTGAGACCAAGCAGATACTATGAAAATGGATGAATGGACACTGCGCAACAACTGTCAGACAGGGGTGCTCCCTCTCAATCAGCGGTCTGGGACATTTGGCTCTGATCTCCAGGTGCCCTCCTCCAAGGCGAACTTAAGGATAGGCAACAACGCAAAGTGGCTGAGCAGAGGCTGATAGCCAAGTTTGGTACCCCTGAGGATAGCCTCAACTGGGACTTGGGTTCATGTCACATCACAAGTGACCCCACTACATTATACACTCTTATTCTCCCTCTCACTCTTGCGCTCTCACTCTCTCATTCTCATTCTCTCTCACTCTCCCACACGCTCGCTCTCTCTCTCTCTCTCTCTCTCTCTCTCTCTCTCTCTCTCACATACTCACACTCCAGATGACCCTCCCTCATATATGCACACACCCTTCCACACACTCTAACCCACACACACACCCTCTCACAGGCTTGTACTCCATTACATTCACACACCCATACAAACACATGCTCTCTCATGTGCACTCACATGCTCTCTCTCATGTGCACTCACAGTCACAGCCACATGATTGATTGATCTCTCGCTCTCTCGCTCTCTCTCTCCCCCATGCATGCTCACACATGTCCATGGGGTGAATTTGTATTTGCAGATGCATTCTATTTTTCTCAAAAAACATAATATCCGCAGGCAGTCAATACATGTAATATTTTGTAAATTCCACTTTGGAAATAGAACCAGTCTGACTCAAGATTGGGATACATGCAGACTCTAACGTCACACCTTTAATGCATTGTCTGAGCTGAGATGTCACTTTTTGTTATAAAACCTCAAGTTATCTTGCGAATGTGACTTAAGTGAAATTCTGGGATTTACATAATTAATGAACTGAAACCTGTAACCCATTCTAAAAAATGAAAGACTTAAGAACAATCAAGGTTTGTTCAATACGACATTTCAGTTGCATGATACTGTAATCTTTTGCCATAAATTCTGTGTCTTATGCACCACTACTACCTGGTGAAGGAGCAGCACTCTGAAAGCTAGTGCTTCCAAATAAACCTGTTGGACTATAATCTGGTGTTGTATGATTTTGAACTTTATAGATTATGCGTGATTGAACAAGCCTGGGAGAATTTAAGACCAATACAGGGACACAATCCTTTATCCGAAACCATCGGGACCAGCTGATTTTCGGAATTCGGAGTTTTTCGGATGTTGGAATAGGTGACAGTTTAACGGTGGAAATTTTAAAAAATCTTACTGACAGCTGACACACCTGTGAGTACTGCGAGCCTGTAGTCAAAATTGACACATGCCAGTACTTGGCCACGCCTGAGTGACATGGGTCGAATGGATGTGGAGTTGGGTTAACTGTTTGCAAGCCAAACAACTTTATTATGGAGTAAAACCTTGACGAAATAAACTTTGGATTTCGCCATTTCAGATAAAGGATTGTGTACCTATATATCAACTTGGGTTTCCTCTGTGTATCAGCAACAATAAACTAGTAAACTTGGCAAGTAATGGATCTAGCATGGCTATTTACCACCTTAGGGAGCATATTGAATGTGTATTCAAACCCATGTGTGTTCAACTAACACTACTGTAAAGGGAGGAATATATTTGAGAATGATACTTGCCATAATCAGATCTTACTGGCTCAATACTTAGGTCTATAGAGTAGAGAATATAGGAGTCACCAAGGAAGGATTGTGTTGAAAGGATGATAGAGATAGGGATCATTAGAACATTTAAGAAGTATTTAGGTGGTCTCTTGAAATGCCATAGCATGTAAGGCCATGACCAAAGCCCTAGGAAATGGGATTAGAGTAGACCGGTGTTTGATTGGTGGACACAATGGACCGAAAGATAGACAAGCTGGAGGCTGGAAGAACATATCAACCCAGACACCATCGGGAAAGCCTGCTGAATAATTGTCCTATGAGTGGGTGGTACTGGTAGTATCGCCTCTTTGGTCTGCCTTGAGTTTCCACAGAGCGGTTTGTTGTCATCCTTTGTGCCAGCAAAGTTTTTAGGTCTTTTAAGAGGTTTGTTTCCAAATTAATATCTTTGAAAGCCTTTTGGTTTACGTTCTGTTTCTGTAAATGAGGAAATATGGCAATATACCTCTGATGTCAAATTTGATCATTACAGATGTTTGATGAAGATGTTTAGGAAATCTTTTTAACCTGTCAAATTACTGGAGGTGAGATCTAATCAGGTTTTTTGGAAAGTATTAGGATTTGCATATATAAATAGAGCAGGTGACAGATGTGTAGGATCATTGTCCATTGGAACTAGCAAAGAATCAAGACATTTTTATTCTTCAGCCTCCTTTTAAAATTAGTTGGCCAGGTGCCTGTGCTCAAAATGGGATTTTTTTTTAAGTTGGCAAAGATTGTTGGGATACCATCAGACTGAGATTCAGTCTTTAGATCTGAATGAATTATTGTAGTCATTCAAAAAGATACAGACATATCAGTGGAAAACATTGTCAGTCCAAAACAGATCCTGACCACATGGAAATTCTGACACCATTCATCACTAAATTGAAGAATGGAGACATCTGGAGAAACAAAATGTCTTAGAAATCAGACCTTGGATGCAAAATTAATCTTTCAAGCAATAAGCACTTTATAAATCCTCAGTCTACTCTTCTGATACTATTTATTTCTATTTCTATTTCACCATTAATTCTTTGCTTACTGTAGAAGCTTCATGATTTGGAGATGTCGGTGTTGGACTGGGGTGGACAAAGATAAAAATCACAACACCAGGTTATAGTCCAACAGGTTTATTTGGAAGCTCTAGCTTTCAGAGTGCTGCTCCTTCAGGTGTTTGTGGAGAATAAGATTGTAAGACACAGAATTTATCGCAAAAGATTACAGTGTTATGCAACTGAAGCAGAACTTATAGTGAGAGTTTGCAGTGTGATGTAACTGAAATTATATATTGAAAAAACCCGGATTTTTTGTTAAGTCTGTGATCTTTTAGAATGACCATGTTGGTTTCAGTTCTTTCATATGTAAATCGCAAAACCTTTTTTAAAAGTTACACTCAATTGCACTTTAACAATTGGTGTCATGTTGGCCCAGATAAGGTATTGAAGGTGTTAGCTCCCCGTGAGGCTGTTTGTACCACAATGGTCAGACTGATTCTAATCTAAAAAACCGATATATATCAATAAGACCAAAAGAAAGTAAATAAAGGGTGACTTGGTAATGAGAAACCAGCCTCTGTGGGGTTATTTCAATAGCGACGAGTGAAAAGCATAAGCTTATGAAGAAATTTGCTCGCAATTGTTGTCTTTGAATTGGGGTAAGATTTCTGGCATCATGCCATTATTTAGGAAGTTTGACCTGTCTGATCCTGCTACCGAAGATTGGGTCCAGTATGTGGAAAGAATGTGCTATTTTTTTCTGGGGAAATAACACTGAGGCAAATGAAAAGCAACATGTAATTCTCCTGACATCTTGTGGACCTGCAGGTTTTTTTTGGTTATTCGAAGCCTAACATTTCCCGAGGCACCAGATCCTAAAACCTTTCAAGAGTTGATGGATTTAGTTAAGGAATTAGCAAGTTTTAAGAAGATGAAACCAAACCTTCCAGCTCAGCGAGCAAATCTGCACCCTTAATTAAGGAATATTATGACCCCAAGGCTCCTTAATTCTGAGCTGCTATAGGTTTTACTTGGCAGGAGAATCCATGTTGGGATTTTTACGAGATTTAAGATGACTGGCAGAGCCATGCGACTTTGATTTAACCCTTAATGAGATGCTGAGAGACTGTTTGGTCTACAGGATTAATAATGTAACCATGCAAAAGCATCTACGAGCTGAAGCCAAACTGGATTTCAAATGAGCACTACAACTGGCTTTGTCATTAGAAAATGCAAGAAGAGCATATGAATTCCAGGGTATGCTGATGGAAGTGGACACCTTTGCTAGACTGACTGAACTTAGGGACGCCACTTGACTGAAGGCAGTCACATAGCCTCAATCAGGCCATATATTTATCAGAGGACTCCAGATTGGCTTATAACAAAACTCAGGAACAAAGCCAAGCTTTGGCCAAAGGGATAACATTTTCTTCAGGATCCAGGCTGGCAAGCCATTGTAGTTGCTGGTGGTATGCTGACTCGAGACAGCAAAAGAGTCCCACTATGCCTGAATTGAGGAAGAGAACTCATAGGCCACTGTCCAGGAGAATGCACACCCTGAAAAGCTCACCTGCATCTGGCTTGGAACAGTTAAATTACTTAACAATAGCCAAATCAGGACTAATCAAAATAAATGTCTGGTTAAATGGTCATCTGGTTCTAATAGAGGTCCATATGGCCATGCTTGTCTCAGTGACTGCAGAGCTGAAACTTTATTGCTGGAACAGCACAGCAGGTCAGGCAGCATCTAGGGAACAGAAGATTCGACGTTTCGGGCACATGCCCTTCTTCAGGAATGTGCCCGAAACGTCGAATCTTCTGTTCCCTAGATGCTGCCTGACCTGCTGTGCTGTTCCAGCAATAAAGTTTCAGCTTTGATCTCCAGCGTCTGCAGACCTCACTTTCTCCTCAGTGACTGCAGAACCAATATTTAACAAAATTCACTCTGGACTCAAACCCTTAAGTTTATGTAAGACCTTGGCTAGACTGAGAATCTATATCAGGAGCCTCTATAGTTTAAGGGTAAAATTTTGCTTCCAGTCTTGAATGAGAAGCAGCTGATTCAGTTACCACTATAGTGAAAGTCTTAGACCCAAGCCCAGTGGAGTGAAATTGGTTGAGAAAGATTTGCCTTGATTGGTTCAACTTTTTTCAATTAGAAACTGGCTACCTGAGTGATGTCGTAATTAAATACCTGGAAATTCTTCAGGAAGTTCTAGGGACTAACCAAGAAGCCAAGGCCACCTTGCATGTTGACCAGGAAGCAATTCTGCGAGGCCTGCCCAGTGGCATTTGCCTTGCATTCAAAATTAAAGGCAGAAATCAGGAGGCGAGAAAGTGAAGGAATCATCAAACCAGTCTCGTTTGCGGCATGGGGAGCACCCTCACATAAAGGATTTACATGGAAAGGTAGCGGGGAAACTGTTCTTCATGAAGCTGAATATGAGCCATACTTGTAATTGTGGTTAGATGAGGATTCCTAAAGTATGCTACAATTAATATCCATAAGTGTTTGTACCAATGCACAAAACTGCTCCTTGGGGTATCATCGGCCTGTGCCATTTTTCAGCATACATTGAAGAACGCTTTAGAAGATTTACCCAGGCTCATCATTTACCTGGATGACATGACTGGATTACGTCTGTTGGAAGATAAAATGTGGGTGATCAAAGGTGCCCTGACTCCCATGTGGGGAGTGGAGCTTAGTTCTTTCCTTGAGTTGGTGAATTGTTTTGGAAGGTTTATACATTACCTGGCCTCCATCCTGGTACCCTTACATCTGCTATTGAGAAAGGGCCAGTCTTGGAAATGGTCTCGTAGCCAAGCCATAGCCTTTGGGAAATCAAGAACCAGCTATCGTCATCTAAGGTGTTGGCATGCTATGATCCCAAGTGAAATGTGGCGCTGACATGCGATGTCGCCCCATATGGTGTTGAGATGGTCTTGGCCCAGTGGAGAGGAAAGTCCAATAGCATATGCTTCCTGGACTTTGATGCAGCACGCAAATCTGCTGACATAGAGAAGGAAGGTTTGGCAGTCATATTTGGAGTTAAATACTTCTACCAATACCTTTACTGATGTAAGTTTATAATAGTAACAGACCACAAACCCTTATTAGGGCTAGTCAGGACAAAGCTGTATCATCCATAGCTTCAGGTCAGATTCAGTGGTGGGCTCTCATTCTGAGTGCATATAGTTACACGTTGGAACACTGTCTGAGAAGGAAAATAGCAAATGCAGATGCCTTGAGCTACCTCCTGCTGGCAGATCATCATTGGTTGTACCGCCACTTGTAGAGTCCATAATGGTTTTAAAATTTCTGGGCACCTTCTGGTCAGTGCTGATATTGTCAGATTGTGGACACGAAAAGATCTCGCACTAACAAAATGAAAAGAAGTAGTGGTGATGGGGAAAGCAACAGGTCTACACAAACATAATTAAATTCTTTCTCGACTTGGTCAGACCAGGTCACTGTAGAGGATGGCATTTTATTGTGGGGAGCTAGAGTGATTGTCCCGAGCAAAGGTCGCTGCTAGATATTGGTTGAACTCCAGGCTCATCCAGGGATTTTACGAAACAAAGATGTTGGTGAGAAGTTAACTCTGGTGGCTAGGATTGGATGCAGCCATAGCCATGTTGGTGGGCCAGTGCGCAGAGTGCCAACAAGAACAAAAAATACCACCAGCAGCTCCCCCACCTTCATGGGCATGGCTGCCTAAACACGACTTGAGTACATGTCGACTACACTGCCACTTTCATGGGCTCAACACTCTTAGTAAGACTTATATACTTAATGGTAAGGTCCAAGGGTGTGTTGCTGAACAAAGAGACCTTGGAGTGCAGTTTCATAGCTCCATGAAGGTGGAGTTGCAGGTAGATAGGGTAGTGAAGAAGGCGTTTGGTATGTTTTCCTTTATTGGTCAGAATATTGAGTACAGGAGTTGGGAAGTCATGTTGCGTCTGTACAGGACATTGGTAGGCCACTGTTGGAATATTGCATGCAATTCTGGTGTCCTTCCTATTGGAAAGATGTTGTGAAATTTGAAAGGGTTAGAAAAGATTTACAAGGGTGTTGCCAGGATGGAGGATTTTGAGCTAGAGGGAGAGGCTGAACAGGCTGGGGCTGTTTTCCCTGGAGCGTCGGAGGCTGAGGGGTGACATTATAGAGGTTTACAAAATTATGAGGGGTGACCTTATAGAGGTTTACAAAATTGAGGGGCATGAATAGGATAAATAGACAAAGTCTTTTCCCTGGGGGGACGAGTCCAGAACTAGAAGGCATAGGTTTAGGGTGAGAGGGGAAAGATATAAAAGACACCTAAGGGGTAACTTATTCAAGTAGAGGGTGGTATGTGTATGGAATGAGCTGCCAGAGGAAGTGGTGGAGGCTAGTACAATTGCAACATTTAAAAGACATCTGGATAGGTACTTGAATAGGAAGGGTTTGGAGGGATATAGACCGGTGCTGGTAGGTGGGACTAGATTGGGTTGGGATATCTGATCGGCATGGACAAATTGGACCGAAGGGTCTGTTTCCGTGCCATACGTCTCTATGACTAAGACTATAAGTACGTGGACCACGTGAAAGCTACAAACTCCAAGCAGGTGGGAGCACAACACACCTGATCCCTCAGAACAACTGAAAAAGCTGTTGGAACTGGTGGATTCCCCTTTGCATCTTGCTTCAAAAAAACCTTGGAGTCTGCAAAGGGCAGGGTGGTCGCAACCTTGATACCTTTACAGTCTGAACAAGAGGATGAATTTCTTGAGACACTCCGGGCACAAGAATCTGGTTACAGTCTAGTACGCGCCACCTGTATCACAGGAGACTGCTAAATAAAATGAGAGCCCATGATGTTAGGGACAAGGTCCTGATGAGTAGAGGATTGTCTGACTGACAGAAGGCAGAGAGTGGGGATAAGGGGTCTTTATCTAGATGATAGCCAGTGATTAGTAGAGTTCTGCAGGAGTCTGTGTCGGGACCATAACTATTCACTTTATGTATTAATAATCTGGACAAAGAAACTGAAAACAATATTGCTAAGTTTGCAGATGACACAAAGATAGGTGAAGGAACAGATAGTGTTGAGAAGGTGGGGAGGCTGCATAAGGATTTGGAGTAGCTAGGAGAGTCAGCAAAAAAATGGCAGATTGAAATACAATGTTGGAAACTAAGAGGTTATGCATTTCACTAGGAAGAATAGTGGCATAAACTATTTTCAAAATGGGGAAAGCTTCGGAAATTTGAAGCTCAAGGTGACATGGGAGTCCAAGGTTAGGATTCTCTTAAGGTTAACATGCAAGTTTAGTTGGCAAATGCAATGCTCGTATTTATTTTGAGGCTAAAATACCAGAACAGGGATATGCAGCTGGGGAATAGTGTGAGCAATTTTGGGCCCCATATCTAAGGAAGGATGCACTAGCCTTGGAGGGGGGCCAGAAAGATTTCAAAGAATGATCCCAGGATTGAAGGGCTTATGAGGAGCACTTGAGGACTGAGAGTCCATATTCGGAGTTTCGAAGGATGAAAGGAGACCTCATTGAAACCTGACAGTCCTGGACAGAGTGGACATGGAGAAGATATTTCCACTAGTAGAAGAGACTTGGACCTGATGGTACAATTTTAGAGTGAAGTATAACTCTTTTTAGAACTGAGATGAAGAGGGATTTCTTCAGCCCAAGAGTGGTAAATCTTTGGTTCTCGTTGCCATAGAAGGCTGTGGAGGAAAAGTCATTGATTGTATTTAATTCACAAGTTCTTGATTAATATGGGGATCAATGGTTATGAGGAGTAGGTAGGGGAATGGGTAAACATATCGCCATGATTGAATCATGCAGCATGGGCTAAATGGCCGAATTCTGCTGCTATATCTTATGGTCTTCTGTTTACTATCCCTTTTCTGTTCACCTCACATTTCATGGTATTTTCAGTCTTCCAGGTCCTATTTTTGAATTCCCTTTCTAAATATATTCAGTTCTCCAAATCACTCATCTTTAAAAATCTTAACAAAATCTATATATTTGGCAATTTTTGTGGATACTCTTCCTAACTTTTAGGATGGTTCAACATCCATTTCATTACGGCAGTATTTTTTTTCTCATGCAGAAACTCAGTTCTAACAGTAATTCAAACTTGACATGAAACATTAACTTTGTTTCTCTCATTATAGATGCTGCAAGCTTGCTGTGCTTCTCTAAGAGTTAGATTCTAAAAAAAAATTCTGTTTTATTAATATATGATGTATCCTGTTTATATTATCTGTTGCACATGGATTAGGTCAACATTTATTGCCCATCTCTAATTTCGTAGGACAGTTAAGAGTCAACCACATTGTACTGTGTCTGAAGTCACATGTAGGCAGATCAGGTAAAGATGATACTAAAGAACTTGAGTGAACTACTGGGATTTTTAACCCAAACAACAATGGTTTCATGGTCATCATTTGAATTCCAGTTTTTTTTTTAGTGAGTTCAACTTCTACTATCTATCATGGCAGGACCCAAATCCAGGTCCTCCGAACATTAATTGGGTTTCTGGATTAATAGTCTAGCGATAATACCACTTGGCCATCACTTCACCTAATGATCTCAGTTCTGAGAATACTAAACAAGTCAGATCTTTATGGTCTGGTTTGACAGCCCATGATTTTACAAATGAGAGAATGCATGGAAGAAACAAGGATCAGTAATAAAGTGACAGTATGCAAAGGTCAAATTGAAAGGCCAAAAATTTTATTATATAAACCTGAACAAAATAAGTAAAGTCAGCATAGACTCAAAGGGCTGTAGGGCTGCTGTCTCATTATCAAGAGACAACTGGTGGTGGTTTAACCTGAGTGCTGCCCTTCCTTAGGTGAGTAGTGAGCTTCATGATAACTTCAACTATGGGAATTGAACCAGTGCTATGGGTGTCACTTTGTATTGTCGACCAGCTGACTAGCCACCTGAGAAACCTGAACAAAATAAAAGGAAACAGTAAAAAGAATATTTAAAAGAAGAAAGTGAGATAATGATAAATGATGATAAAGCGTAGGCATACATATACTTAATAACTCTAACATCCAGGATTATCCTGTGATAAATGTGAGTTAAACAACCTGTAGTTAAGTATATCACAGATTGCACTTTGAAAAGCCACTGCAGTAAAGACAGAGTTCAAAGAGATATAATAATACTTTGGGTCACCAAATATCATTAATGATCTAAATTCCTTGCAAAGGAGACAGAGTCTTCACTTTCTGACTTCTGGGCTTAGAAATGACCTCCAAACCTATCTTATTCAGACTGCCTTAATGACTGTTCACATCTTTCTAGTCTAATTTCTTCTCGATATCATGCTCCTGAGCATCCTGAGACTGCTTCAAAGCCCTTAAGTACTGGCATACCTCCAGGTTTTATCAACCAGCATGCTTCTCTAAGCTGCTGTTAAATGTCTCTAAGCTCCAATTTTTCTCAGCTGCATCAATACTTTTCTGTTTGTGATGACCTAATAGTAGATCGTGTTTCAGTTAATTAAGCGAGAGACGAAAGTGTCTTTTATTTTACTACTGTTTCCAGACTTTTCTCTTTTCAATATGGCATCAAATATTTTAATTGTCACAGCCAGTTAATAAATGGAATCTTTATATGGATTGTCCAAATAGCTGGAAGATCAACAGTCAAGTTCAAGAATATGATGTTTTACATATTGCAATAAACCTGAATTATCAATAGTTGAACACCAAACAACTCAAACATCCTTATTAGAGACATCAATGATTTGATAATAAAACCAAAAGCCAAAAAAACTAAAATCTGTGTAAAGTAAAAAAAGTCATTTAGTGAAGAACAACACAGCAAGAAGGTTCTGTCCTCACTCAATAATGGTTTTTGTTTAATTTCAGACATTGATTGCTCAGAACATCTTGATGTTTGATAGCTTTTAAAAGAGATCTTCATTATTGTCAAAAGTACATAGAACGTGGGTGCAGTTACATTATAATACAAACACTTGTGCATCTCCAAGACAACTCGGCTCTTTGTACCTGTGCTGAATTGCAGAGCAATTTGTGAACATCAGGAATCGTGAAGGGGAGTTCTCATTTCTGAGCACATCATCTTTTGTTAATATAGAGGGCCTACCAAAAAAAAATTCAAAGCAGAAATTATTGAACGACCAAGTGCTATAGCACTTTGAAAGACACATTTTTCCAAACAGGTGTTACCAAATTTCATAAGTATTGGACATCAGATTATCTCAACCTGAAGTTTTTTTACATAATTAATTTACATAAGATATTTGGTTACATGTGGAAATAATATTCTCCATTATGAATAAAAACAAGTTTAAATCAAATATTTTTTAATATACTGAAGAAATTTCAGTTCGTTTTAAATATTGATGTAGTGATTCACAATAGGTAATTACAAATATTTATATTTTAATAATACTTAATATCTATATGTCTGTTAATTCTCCTATTCTCATTTTCAACGGTGATCATGAAACTCCCCTCCACTTGCCACCTACCATGAGGTGTATTGGAAAGATCTGCTGAGGATTGACAATCAGTTTGTCGGCCATGTTGTGAACACAATTTCCTTCAAACTTTGACACCCCTTTTACACCTAAAAAATTTCAAGGCCCATTTCTAGACAATAAAAACACTGTCTACAAAGTTAAATTACGTAGTTCAAAATGTTTAATGGTCTTTTATTTCATAAAAGAATCCCCTACAGGGACAGTAAAGCAGCAAAAAAATTGAGTTGTATAAAATGCATGGCAAAAGAAAAACATAACTATTGTGCTTCATAATGTTCTCCAATTTACCTTTTTCAAAACAGGAATGCCTTCATAAAGCTACCATATTTGTAATTTATAAAGGAGTACTGCCAAAAAAGATTATTCGTTCTCTGACAGATCTCAAAAGCAAATGAACCATTGCTTGCACAAGATTATCTTATCAAAGCTTATGATCTGCAGGCAAATATCTCACCATTTTACTTTAAAAAAAATTATGTCACAGTTCCTTTTTAAGGGTCAAAAGGCCATGACGTTTAATAACTAACTTGAATTTTAAGTGAATCACTGTTCAAAAATATTACCAGGTGTCTCCAACCACTGAAGTCTCATCCACTCAAACTGAAATTGATATTTGGTGAGTTGGTTGTGGGCTCAAACCAATAGGTACATGAAAATAACTGCAACTTGAATAATTCTCAAAATATTTCAATTTCCAAAAAGAATGACATTCTGAATGCACGATTCCATATAGACCAACTTTTTAAATATCTGTTTCTATAAAATATAATCATAGAATTCTAGTTTAGTAATCTGATTTGATTTTGTTTAAAAGTAGACAAATAAATTCAAAATATATTGGTAGTCATTAAATTATTGAAGGTAGATGCACACTCTTAAGAAGATTGTAGGTTCCCACTTGAGAGACATCGATGCTATATCTGCACTGACATTTCTTTGCTTTGAGACTAATATAAACTGCATACTAATGATATAAATTGATCCTAAAATCATCAGTATTAATATTAAAACAAAATACTGACAGCACTGAGCAAATTGGCAATGATCTACAAAACCTGTCCTCAAAAATGCAAATTTTACATATTATTAAAAAGGTATGTCAACTGCAGTGAAATAAGTTGTTTCCTTGCTTCTGGAATGGTCCTTTCCAACCTTTTAGAGAAACAGAAAAGTTAGCTTCTTCAGTGATTTCTGCTCATTATCGTTGACCTCATTTTAATATATCATATGGAATCATAGAATTTTACATACAGAAGGAGGCCACTTCACCCATCATGTCTGTACCAGCTCCCAAAAAAGTTAACTAGCTAGTTCCATTCTCCTGTCCTATCTCCTTCACTGTCTAAACTCATCATTTTATACATTCAACTCTCTTTTGAAACCTTGTGTGCAATCTGTCTCCGCCACTCTCTCCCAGACAACTGTCTAAGTGATGAGGTTTTTCCTCCCCTCACTCCTAACTCTTTTACTGACAATCTTGAAATTGTGATCCCCAGTTACTATCCTAGTGGAAGCAGAATATCCTCCTTTACGATCCAAATTGTTCATAATTTGAAAAACCCAAATAAGGTCTCCTCTTAATCTTCTCTGATCGAAGGAGAATAAGCCCAATTTCTTTAATCTTGATTTTGTTTAAGAATAGAGAACAATTCTGAGCAATTTTTGTTTTTGTTTCTGATTTCCAGCATCCGCAGTTCTTTTGGTTTTTTAATGTTTCCTTTTATCCAAAATTTCTCATTCCTGGTATCATTCTAGTAACTCTCCTTTGCACTATCTCTAGGGCTTTAACATCCTTTCCAAAATAAGTTGCCCAGAATTGAACACACTATTCCAAATGTGGTCTGACCGCTGATTAGTGGGGGTACAGCGTAACTTCCTTGTTTTTGTATTCTCTGCCTCTGATTATAAATCCAAGGATCTTATATGCCTTCTGAATAAGTTTCAACTTGCCTAGCCACCTTCAGAGAATTATACACGTGAATTCGAAGTTCCTTCTGCTCCTGGACTCTTCTCAAAGTCATACCAGTGAGCCTGTATTATCTTTCCTTGTTTCTTCTGTCAAAATGCATTACCTTACATTTTTCTATTTTGAAATTCATCTACCAGGTATCTACCCTTTTAGCTAACCTGTCAATTTCAGCGTCACCTACACAATTCACTACTCTCCTGAATCTGAAATTTAGGAATTTTGCCGTTAATATGTACCTCCAAATCATTTTATATAACTCAGAAAAAGCAAGATTCTTAACATTAATCTTGGTGAACACCACTTTCAACTCCTTTCAATCTGAAATGCCCATCAAAACCTACCCTCTGTTTCCTATCTTTTAACTAACTTCAAATCCATACTGCCAAGGACTCATCAATACCAAAAATTTTTAATTTGCAAACGGACCTGCCATGTGGCATTATATCAAATGCTTTCTGAAAGTCTAAATATACAACATCCACAGCATAACCCTCATCCACTGACTGTGTTACGTCATGCCCTTGATAAAGCCTAATTAACTGTCTAGTATTAATTTATTTTTCCTAGTTTATATTTATTTTGCTTTATCTTGTATTATGGCTTCCATCAGTTTGCCTACTATTACGTTATGCTGACAGGTCTATAGTTTCCTGGGTTCTCCCTTACTCTTTTCTTAAAAACTGATGTCATGTTTGCAGTCCTCCAGTATTGTTATGAAGTTGAAGGCGTATACTTTAAGCAAGAGTGAATGCTGTTCTGAACTGAGAGAAAATGTATACATGACTAGATGATACGCCCAGAAAATTGAAAATATGCAACATTTGGCTGTGAAGTGGATACCTGAGTTTTGATTACCATTTTGACAAATCAAATTTAATCAATCAGTCTAAGTTATGCCCTAGCATACTAAAACCCAATAGAATTTGACTTTATTGTTTTGTCAACATCAAACCAATGAGACCATCTGACGTTGGCAGTCTAAATAATTGGACATTTTCAAAATTGGAGACAGAGCAACTGCCTTTGAGATAGATCCAAGAAATTAGGAAACACTATCAAAGGTATCTTTTTACATGAAACATACTCGCAGTGAAAATCAAGATGATGATCCAGGGAGTTCAGCCAGAAGACAACAGTGGTTGTGTGATTTTGAAATTAAGTTGATGTAATTTTAGTAAGTGTCTTATTGGAACAGCATATTGTTATAGAGCTCGAGGCAAGTAATAAGTCGTTAAGAGAAAGTTGTAGGAGGTGTGTGGTTAGAGTTATGAATAGTTGTTGTTTAATGTTCACTTTTAGAGTTTAAAAAAGATGTCATTTTCTTGAAATAGTTGAATTTGATAATTCTGTGATTGATTTTAACAGATTACGAGGCGAGGTGAACTTTTCTGAGTGTTTTGTTTAATTAACGGAGGGTTTCATCTCTGTGTTGGGTCCAAGATTTGGACAGGTCTAGACAGATCCAGTCAGGGATTTGGACAGATTTGAACTGATTTGGGGCACCAAACATCCCAGCAGACTTAAACACTTGGCAATTAGTGTCCTCGATCTTTAAATAAAACTTAGGTGAGAAAACTTGTTTAATTTTGGTTACTTGTGGTTGGTTAAATTAAAAGTGAGGGGAATGGCTCTTAACATTTTAAGAAGTGCTGGGTATGAAGATGCTTCCCAAATTTGCCAAGAAAGTTTAGAGAGACTTTTAGAATACTTTAAGAGTTTGCAAATAGGTTAGAATTGGGTTTAACCAGGGACGAAAGGAAAGCTGAAATATTAATGGAGTTGGTCAAGCACTTGTCTGTTTCTTTGAGTGCAAAAGAGTTACAAAAACTTATATTGCAATTGAAGCAAATGGAATTAGAAGATAAAGAAAGGGAAAGAAGAGCCATGTTCGATGAAAAAGAAAGGGAGAGAACAGAGAGAAAGAGTGAGAGGAGAAAGAGACAGAAAGGGGAGAGAAGATTCTTAGCTGAGCAAAGATAGTACAACAGCCATTGAGTCAGAAATGCGTGGAGATCTAACATCTTGCTGTCTAAGAAAATAGGAAACACACTCTAACAAAGGTTCCTTTTCATTTGAAACATACTCGCAAAAAGAAGATGAATTCAGCAGCCGGCAGAGTGAAGTCATTGGAGACGACAGAGGCTGTGTGGTTTTAAACTTAAGTTGATGTAATTTTAATAAGTGTCTTATTGGAACAGTGTATTGTTATAGAGCTGGAGACGGGTCATAAACAGTTAAGAGAAAGGGGGCTTAGAGTTGTGAATAGTTGTTTAATGTTCACGTTTAGAGTTAAAAATAAATTGATATTATTTTCTTTAAATAGTGGAATTTGGGAGTTCCCTGTCACTCATTTTAACAGATTACGAGGTGAAGTGAGCTTTCGGGATGTTTTGTTTAATTAACAAAGGGCTTCACTTCTGTGTCATAACACTATTATTATTCCATTATGCATCAAATGCCTCCTATATCTTTGTTATTTCATCAATGTCCTTACTCCTCCAGGGTAGCCTAGTTTCAGTTACCCCATTTTTATTACTCACGGGTACCTACCTAGTTTGCATCCTATTTATATCTCTTTTGATATTCTTGCATTTCTCATTCACAGTTTTATGCACTAAAATGCATTTCCAATCAACTTGTTCCAGTTCAACTTTTTAACTTCATAAATCTGCACTTTTCCAGTTCTCCACCTCGCCTGGTTCATTTCTGGTACCAGACCCAAATCAGACTTTCCCTGGTAAGCACTGGAAATGTATTGTTTCAGAAAGTTCTCCTGTACACATTTGTAGGTGTTCCTTCCCTTTTACTTTTTTCCTAATATGCCCGAAGGGAATTGAAATCACCAACAATCACAACCCTACTTCTGCAGATTTCCATAACCTGTTACAATTGCTCTTTTCTACTTCCCACTGTTTGGAAGTCTGTAATAAATATCCAACAAGATCACTGCTACCTTTCTGTTCCTCACCCCCAATCATATAGATTTGAATTCTGGAACTGCATCTTGTTGAAGGGAATTGACACTACCTTTAATCAAGACTTATTATAACTCCTCCCTTTTTATCCAATCTATTTCTACTAAAAGTCTTATAACATGGGATGTTAAGTTTTGAGTACTGTTTTGGCTTCAGCCATGTTTCTGTCAATGCTACTATGTAATGTACCCCAGAGCAATTTCTGTTTCCAATTCCCCAATTTATTTATTCACGATGCACTGTGTATTTGCATACACACAATTTAGCCCTGCCCTTATCTTTTTCTTGTCCATTGAAAGGCGACAATTTCTTTGTTCACTATCAACACTGAAGCCATCCTTTACTACTTTTACCCCATTCCCTGTCTTCTCTCTTTTGCCTTCTGCAGTATTTCCAAAACTAGGTTCGTTAGTCAATTCAACCGCCAGGCTAAATGTTTAAATCTGTCTATTCTCAGCCAGAGAATTAGTTCCATTTCTGCTCAGGTGATGCCCATCTCTTCTGAACAACTGCCTTCTTTTCCCTAAAGTGGTCCTAATGTCTCAAAAATCTAAACCCCTCCCTTCTACACCATTCCTCAAGCCACACATTTACCTCCCCGATCTGCCTTTGCCAAAATGGGCATTGCATAATTCTGATTTGGAGGAGCCAGTGTTGGACTGGGGTGGACAAAGTTAAAAATCAAATAACACCAGGTTATAGTCCAACACGTTTACTTGGAGGCACTAGCTTTCGAAGCGCTGCTTCCTCATCAGGTGGTTGTGAAACACGATCATAAGACACAGAATTTAAAGCAAAAGACTACAGTATCATGCAGCTGAAATGATATATTGAACAAACCTAGATTAAGTCTTTCATCTTTTAGAATGAGTTTGTTAGTTTTGGTTCTTTAATATCTAAATCCCAGAACTTCTTTTAAGTTATGTTCTCAAGCTAACTTCAGGTTTTATAACAGAAGGTGATATCCCAGCTCAGACAATGCGTTAAAGATGCGAGGTTAAAGTTTGCCTGTATCCCAATCTTGAGTCAATCAGTTCTGTTTCCAAAGTAGAATTTACAAGATATGGTATGGATTGACTGCCTGTAGGTTATGCATTTTTTGAGCAAAACAGAATGTATATGCAAATATCTTTCTCCTGCATGCACACAAATGTTTATGGGGTGAATTTACATTTGCAGAATTACATTTGCAGATACATTCTGTTTTGTTAATAGTCCCAATCAGGGAGCCCTGGCTGACAGATATAAACAGGAGTGTCAGAGGTTCTGCTCACTGAGAGACCTGGCTCAGAGGAATCCAGAAGCAATGTTATGTACAATGTATGTATAAATAAAGGGTGACTTGGTGAAGGTGCTGGCCTCTGTGGAGTTATTTCAGTGGTGATGAGAAAAAAATTTGCTTGCAACAGTTGTTTTGAAGTTGTGGCAAACATTTCTGCCTTCATGCCATTATTTGAAAAGCCTGACTTGTTGATCCTGCCAACGAAGACTGGGCCCAGTAGGCGGAATGAATATGTTATTTTTTTTCTGAGAAAATGACATTGGAACAAATGAAAAGCAATAAGTATTTCTCCTGACATTGTGACATCCCATAGCTTTTTCCATTATTAGGCACCAGATACTAAAGGAAAAAGTGAGGACTGCAGATGCTGGAGATCAGAGCTGAAAATGTTTTGCTGGAAAAGTGCAGCAGGTCAGGCAGCATCCAAGGAGCAGGAGAATCCTGAAGAAGGGCTCATGCCCGAAACGTCGATTCTCCTGCTCCTAGGATGCTGCCTGACCTGCTGCGCTTTTCCCGCAACACATTTTCACACCAGATACTAAAACCTTTCAAAAGTTGATGGATTTGGTTAAGGAATATTGTAACCCCAAGCCTCTCCTAAATCTGAGACACTATCAATTTTACTTGGTATTTCAAGAACTTGGGGAATCTGTGTTGGGATGTTTGAGGTTAAGACAACTGTGACTTTGGTTTAACCTTTAGTGAGATGATGAGGCTGTTTGGTCTGTGGGATTAATGATGATTATGCAAAAGTGCCACTTGCTGAAGGGCTGGACTTCAAACGGGCATTACAACTAACTTTGTCATTGGAAAATGCGACAAGTGGAGTATATGAGTTACAGGGTATGCCGATGAAAGTGGACACCATTGCCAGGCCAACTGAGTTTGGAGAACACCACTTGAGTGAAGACAATTGCAAGCTTCGCTCAGCTTCACAGTATGGGCTATCCAGAGAGATTCAGTCGGACCAAGGGGCTGTTTAAGGAGGTTATGGATAGCTAAGGTATACAGCACTTTACATCCAGTGCATATCATCCTGAATCCCAAAGAGCTTTAGAATGGTGGCATCAGACCTTGAAGATCATGTTAAGAGCACACTGTCCAGGTTACCTGAATGATTGGGGTAAAGGTATCACATTTGTATTGTTTGCCATGAAAGATGCCCTAAATGAATCTACTCAGTTCACTCCTTTTGAGTTAATATTCGGTCATAAAGTGAGAAGCCCTTTGAAATTAGTTAAAGAAAACATGACCGGAACAAAGTCGGCAATCTCACAATTAGATTATGTATCAGTGAAGGAGAGATAATAAATCGAGTAGTTGAGTTAGCTATGCAGCACCTAAAGAGGGCACAGTGTAGAATGAGGCAGGTGGCAGATAAATATTCTTGAGACTTGGACATTTTCCTGAGGGGATAACATGTTAGTAGTGTTACCAGTGATAGAAGATCCCTTCAAAGCCAGCTTTAGTGGTCCCTATTAAATTGAGAAAAGGTTGAGTTAGATGAGCTACTGAGTGAAGATGCCAGATGGGGAAAAAAGGTATTAGGTATTTCATGTGAACATGTTGAAACCGTATTATACTAGAGAGAAAGAACTGGAGTGACAGGTGTTTGTTCCTGTCCTGCAGAGTGAGCAGTCAAATCCAGATGATACGGATTTTCAGGTGCCTCAAAATAATTTAAAAAATGAAAAAGTCCTGCAGGTGTGGGATAGATTAGTAAGCTATCTGTCTCAGGAGCATAGATTTGTTACTGCAGTATAAGGTCATATGTAAGAATCAGATGAGGAGGACTAATGCTATTGTACATGAAGTAGACATAGGGAATACTGCTCCAATAAAACAACACCCCTATCGGCTTAATCCTCTCAAAGCCATTCAGGTCCAGGTGGAGGTGGAGGCCATGCCTGATGATAACATCATCGATCCAAGCCAAAGCGAGTGGAGTTCGGCGATAGTCTTAGTTCCCAAACCGGATGGGACTCAACAATTCTGTGTGGATTATCGGAAGGTCAACACCATTAGAAAATCGGACTCAAATCAAATTCCTAGATTGGAGCACTGTACCAAGTAAGTTGGACAAGCGAGTTACTGGCAGGTACCGATTTAATGCGTGGTTACTGGCAGGTACCTTCATCAGAGACAGCGAAAAGAATTTCTGCATTTGTAGCCTTAAATGGGCTATTATCAGTTTAAAGTAATGCCCTTTGGAATGAAGAACGCGCTTGCCACATTCCAAAGATTCACGAACAGAGTTGTGGCTGGGTTAACAAACTGTGCAGTCAATTTGGATGATGTAGTGATCTTCAGTAAGTCTTGGAAGGATAACACGGTACAGTTGGCAGAGTTCTTTGAATGACTACGAGAAACAAAACTGATGATAAACTTAAATAAAATGGAATTCGTGAAACAGAGGTGATGTTCTTGGGACATAACATCAGTCATGGAAGGTTGACCCCACGGAACGCAAAGATGAAGGTTATCGAGGAATTTTCATGAACATCTTTGAAGAAAGCGGTAGAACATAGAACAATACAGCACAGAACAGGCCCTTCGGCCCACAATGTTGTGCCGAACATTTGTCCTAGCTTAAGTACCCATCCATGTACCTATCCAATTGCCGCTTAAAGGTCACCAAAGATTCTGACTCTACCACTCCCACAGGCAGCGCATTCCATGCCCCCACCACTCTCTGGGTAAAGAACCCACCCCTGACATCTCCCCTAAACCTTCCACCTTTCACCTTAAATTTATGTCCCTTTGTAACACCCGGGGAAAAAGTTTCTGACTGTCTACTTTATCTATTCCTCTGATCATCTTATAAACCTCTATCAAGTCACCCCTCATCCTTCGCCGTTCCAACGAGAAAAGGCCTAGCACTCTCAACCTATCCTCGGATGACCTATTCTCCATTCCAGGCAACATCTTGGTAAATCTTCACTGCATCCTCTCCAAAGCTTCCACATCTTTCCTAAATTGAGGTGACCAGAACTGCACACAGTACTCCAAATGTGGCCTAACCAAAGTCCTGTACAATTGCAACATCACTTCACGACTCTTGAATTCAATCCCTCTGCTAATGAACGATAATACTCCATAGGCCTTCTTACAAACTCTATCCACCTGAGTGGCAACCTTCAAAGATCTATGTACATAGACCCCAAGATCCCTCTGTTCCTCAACCTCACTAAGAACCCTACCATTAACCCTGAATTCCGCATTCTTATTTGTTCTTCCAAAATGGACAACCTCACACTAGGCAGGGTTGAACTCCATCTGCCACTCCTCAGCCCAGCTCTTCACACTTGACAGTGTTGAACTCCATCTGCCACTCCTCAGCCCAGCTCTGCATCATATCTAAGTCCCTCTGCAGCCGACAACAGCCCTCCTCACTGTCCGCAACTCCACCTATCTTCGTATCATCTGCAAATTTACTGACCCACCCTTCGACTCCCTCATCTAAGTCATTAATAAAAATTACAAACAGCAGAGGACCTAGAACTGATTGCTGCGGAACTCCACTTGTAACTGGGCTCCAGGCTGAATATTTACCATCTACCACCACTCTCTGCCTTTGACCAGTTAGCCAGTTTTCTATCCAATTGGCCAAATTTCCCTCTATCCCATGCCTCCTGACTTTCCGCATAAGCCTACCATGGGGAACCTTATCAAATGCCTTACTAAAATCCATGTATACTACATCCACTGCTCTACCCTCATCCACATGCTTGGTCACCTCCTCAAAGAATTCAATAAGACTTGTAAGGCAAGACCTACCCTTCACAAATCCGTGCTGGCTGTCCCTAATCAGATGCTTTGATTCTTAGGACACAGTGGATTCTATCAGAAGTTTGTTCCAAACTTCAGCAGAGTACTGGTACAGTTAATAATTTGCTGAAGAAGAACACAAAGTTTTTGTGGACACAACTATGCCAGGAGGTTAATTTGAAATCATTTGAAATCGATGTTAACCACCAAACCAGTTTTAGCGACACCAAACTTTTCAACACCTTTTAAAGTCGCCATTGATGCTAGTGACATTGGAGTTGGAGCTGTACTCCTACAGGAAAATGAGGATGGGATTGAACTGCCAGTTGGTTACTTTCCGAAGAAGATAACCATTCACCAGAGGAAATACTCCACAATCGAAAAGGAACTATTGAGTTTGGTAATGGCCTTACAGCATTTTAATGAGTATGTCACGAACAATGTGTCGAAGACTATTGTGTACGCTGACCGCAATCTGCTTCTATTCTTAGAACTTTTTAAATATGAGACTATTTCATTGGAGTCTTATGTTACAGACTTTGAATTTAAAAATCATACATGTTGCAGGTGGGAAGAATGTAATCGCAGATGCGTTATTGTGGATTTAACTGAGAGAGTTTAGATATATGGGAAGAAGTTAAGGTGAACTTAAGCAAGTTATTGGTATGTTAGGGTAATGGGTTTAAAAGGTTGAAAAAAACATTTTTTCAGTATGACGATTCATTTTTTTCTTAAGGGGGGAGGTGTTATGAAGTTGTGCATGTACTTTTAAGAGAGTTAAAAGAAGCAGAACTACCGGACACAGCACCAAGTAACAATGTAATACTTGGTCAGACAACACAATTAGTTCATTGCCTGGAGACAAAAACAAATTCAAATTAAACCAATCAGTTTAAATTAAAATCCGAGAAATCGCAAACTCCAATCCAGTTGAATTGAATATATTGACAATCTTAAAAGCCCATGGCACAATCCGAGGCTCTGGGGTATAAGACAGGGGGAAAATTAAACAGTTGGGAGGAGAACTGACAAGTCCTAGCATGTAACAGACTGCTTGAAAAAATATCTCTCTTAAAAGTATCTTTTCGATCAGTAACCTGTGACGCAGAAATTCCTAACAAGGAGGATAGAAGACACTGGAAGATCCAAAGACAAGAACCTATAGCTGCCTGCTTTTGAGATGAGTGGTGTTGTTTTGTAAATCTTAACTGGGAGTTTTATCGGACTAGTGTTATAGAAATTGTAAATAGTGGTTAGTTAATTATTCTGTTATACTTTAAGAAATAAAGTTACATTTTATTTTACATAGTTCTTGGCCATTTGAATTTTTACAGATTACTGCATGAGATAAATCTTTTCTGTGTTGCTGGTTTTAAATTAAGTTGGAGAGTTTACCCATACTGTAACACTTATCATACTTTCTTCTTATCTGCTGTGCCTGAAGTTAGGTTCCTGAACCTTTCCTTACTCTGTCTTATTACTTGTTTGAGAAACATTAATCCCTTTCCTCAGTCATCCCCCCCCCCCCCCCCCCCCACCTTAGGCTTTTCTGTAAATATTTATACGCAATTGAGCCCACCCCCTACTATTTAAATTTTTAGCTACAGCCCTAGTTCTGCGACTTCCCAGTACTCTGGTCCAAGCAAGATTCAGTTGGAGCAGATCCCATCGTACCAGCTCCTTCCCTTCCCAGTATTGGTGCCAATATCCCATGAATTTGATTCTTTCTCCCACACCAGTCTTTGAGTCAGGCATTTACCTCTTAAATTTGTTGACTCTGTGTCAGTTACATAGTGGGTCAGGTAGTAATCTGAAGATTATTACCTTTTTGTTTATTCTTTTCAGTTTAGCCCTAAGCTGCTCTCATACTCTCTGCAGAACCTCTTTCCACCTAAATCACTGATACCTATGTGGAGCATGACAACTGGATCTTCTGCCTCCCATTCCTAGTTCATCTGCAGCCCCAGATGAGTCATCCTGGACCCCGGCACCAGGCAGGCAAAATATTCTTTGGGACCTTCAATCCTGGCCTCAGGGAACGGTGTCTATTCACCCTGACAGTACTACTCCCAATCACAATTACATTTCTATTTTCTCCCCCTTTTGAATGGCTCCCTGTACCATGGTATGATGGTCAGTTTGCTTATCATCTCTACATCCCCTGCTCTTGTTCATGCAGACAGCAAAATGTTTTGAAGAAAGCTCACTGGACCTTAAATGCTAACTCTGATCTCTCTCCACCGATGCTGCCAGACCTGCTTTGCTTTTTTCAGCAATTTCTGTTTTTGTTTCTGAGTTCCAGCATTCACAGTTCTTTCTTTTTTTTTGTTTAGAATCTTTAAACATATTAGACAAGTTTGAGGGATAAGGCTTGGATCCTTCTATCTGTCTAGCTGGTAGTCACACACTCCTGTCCCTGACTAGATTAGATTAGATTAGATTACAGTGTGGAAACAGGCCCTTCGGCCCAACAAGTCCACACCGACCCGCCGAAGCGAAACCCACCCATACCCCTACATTTACCCCTTACCTAACGCTACGGGCAATTTAGTATGGCCAATTCACCTGACCCTGCACATCTTTTGGATGTTGGGAGGAAACTGGAGCACCCGGAGGAAACCCACGCAGACACGGGGAGAATGTGCAAACTCCACACAGTCAGTCGCCTGAGGCGGGAATTGAATCCGGGTCTCTGGCGCTGTGAGGCAGCAGTGCTAACCACTGTGCCACCGTGCCGCCCACCGACTACTGACCGAATTTGAGGTAGTTAATCTTGGGATTGTGACTACCTCCTGAAACACTCTGCCCAGGTAATTCTCCCAGAGTCTGAGATTTCCCCTGAAATGCATCTGTGTAATTTGCCTTAATTACTCTTTGTGACAATGAATTCTACATTCTACTCACATGCTGCATAAGCATGTTCTTTTGAATTCCTCGTTTGCTTTAAAAGTAGTTGCCTTATATTTGTGGTCCTGACTTTTTGACGAATTTGTCAAAGTGAATTAATTCTTTTAAACAGAAGTTAGAAACTTTAAAACTCATTTCGAATGAGAACATTGAAATGTACTAGCCTGAACAAAACTAAAAATCTCTGTCGTGGATTGAGAATTAAGCAGAGGAACATTACTTGCTTAACAAATAAAAGTGCATAGCTGTGTATAATTTGTATTTAAAGTTCCTCTCTCAAAATCTCAGTCTCTTATTTTTCAAATCAAATAAAAACTCACTACTATTTGTCAATTGGAATTTTTTTTTGTTTTTTTTTGTTGCATTGTCCAAAAATGACCTCTGGTGATGCCATCAACTCATCTAACATTGCTGATGGTTTAGGTTCATCTACCAGGGAGTCTTTCAGTACAGGTGCCTGTAATCCCTGCAACCATCATTCCCATTACTGATCAATTAACTGCTGAGAGTAGATTCCACATCCCATCATACAGGGCAGGAACAATAATGAAACTTAGTGTATGTTCTGTTTCTCTGCTGATTCATTTAATTATTTTAGAGCTTGTTAGAATAAACTGATCTTCTGTCTTTAAGTTGATTTTTTTGCATTAAGGTTGGAGCTCATTCATCAGACTTGAGTAGTGAAGAGCCAATTTAAAAATAATTTGAGCGCAATAAGGTGAAAGCGCTATGTGTTGTCCATTGACTTGTGATTTCTTGGGTCTGTTCTGGAACTGTAATGTTATTTTCTACAGTTCTGCTCATGATATGTTTATTTGTTTGCTTTTGGATTATACTTCTCTCACCCTTCACCTCAGTCTCTTCCTTGGTTCACCTTCTCTTGCCTCCCCCTTTTGTTTTTCTTTCTCTCCTGTACATAATATATTCCACAGGAAATGTCTTCAGAAATTATGGTTTGAATTTATATATGCAATTATTTGCACTTCGTTTTGCCACTAAAAAATAACCTTGTCAAATCTATGCAGTGCTGATAGCAAAAGTTCATTCTTTGTGTAACAATTCAAAGTAACCAACGAAAACATTACCAGCGACACAACAAAAAGTATGTGCAGTTTGGATGCACTGATGTTAAATTGTCCTAGATGCTATTATTTGCTCCAGAAATCATTCATCAGAGAAATGTTTTAGTATATGTGATCTTCATCAAGGTTTTCAATTTATTTTGTGTATTAAGTGTAAATTTTATTTTTCTTATTTCAGCACTTCCCCCGATCTAGTTAATGGAACTTGAGATTGTGTTTACATTAGAATTCTTGATTTAGAGCACACAATAATCGTCATATGCTCAGACACTATCAAGCTAAAACTTAAATTTAAATTTACTGAGTTCTAGAGATATCACTAGAATTGATATACACTCCAGGACTTTCCTTAGCTTTTTTCAAGGCTCACATTTAAATGCATTTTCAACTAGATTTAAGCACAAAATATCCTATAGAAGTGGTGATTTGAAGCTAGTGCTTCCAAATAAACCTGTTGGACAATAACCTGGTGTTGTGTGATTTTTAACTGTCAAAGTGGGGAAATCATTTATGGCTTTTGGATTTGATGATTTGTAAGTTATTTCTTCAGTGTTACAGTATTTTTTTCCTTGTAATTTTTTACTTTACTTAATCTAAGTTAAAACAAAGAAACACAGGCAAGTGGGACCAGTTTGGTTTGGGAAACTTGGTCGGCATGGATGAGTTGGACCGAAGAGTCGGTTTCCATGCTGTATCATTCTATGACTCTAAGTCTGTTGAGTTAATCATATTAAAGTAAAAAGGATATCAAATAAAGTACTTTGAATATCTGTTTATGGATTGAGAAGATCAGCAAGAACTCTGTCTGGAATTATTTCCCTGAGATGAAAGGGACAAGGAGAAACTGTTACAAAGGAATTAAAAGCAACATGCTAATTAAGCAACTCTGGGAAGATGGAGCCAAAACAACATTATCAAGCAGTGTTACCTCCTCTGTCCCAAGCAACAGCTTGTTGACTTGCTGCCTCATGACAAATGGGTAAATAAGACTGCATGCAGAAAGAATGTCCTGAGTTAATGGAGTTAATTACAGGAAAAATTGCATCTTCAAACGGACAATCATTGAATAGGGGAGTTATTTCTGATAAGAAAGCAAGCTGAAGTTTGATGGTTCTCGGGAGTCATCAATATTTGGATGAAAAAATCTAAAGGATCATAAATAATATCACATCGCAAACTTGAAACTGGGAAAATTGTATCAAAACTCAATTCCATGATTCCTTAGCAGTAGAAATTCAAACAGCAACATTGCATAAGGGTAGAACACTGGACACAGTCAGAGACAAACACTGTTAGTTGGGATTGTAGCTAAATTCCACCATTAACTGGGTGTGAGGCTGAACCCGCTTTGCTACTGGGTCTTATTTGGTTGTTACATGCAATAAAGTTTAAATAATTGTTTCAGCAATTTATCCACAGCACTGATTGCATACACTCACCTCTATGAAAGAGCAGCGACCTCACTGAATAGTGCCAGGCAGAGTTTGATTTTAACAAATTCAAAACCCAATCATTTACAGTTAAAATCTCACCATGCAGTCTGAGTCAGAAAATAGAAACTAGAATATTGAATTTATTGTAAGATCATTTATAGCAAACAGAACGAAGTGAGGGATAGATAATAGTGGGAAAAAAAAACATTCTGAAGGCACGACGCTGCACACTTTAGAATCTTTTAAAATTCACTTAGATGTGAATGCACGGTTCTACCTTTTATGGCACCTCTAGTGGCGAAGTCAGCAACTCAAATGCTCTGGTCGGTTTTAAGGCCGAGCCGATTGTGGTACTAGGAGAAAGTGAGGACTGCAGATGCTGGAGATCAGAGCTGAAAAATGTGTTGCTGGAAAAGATTGCAGGTCAAGAAGGCGGTGCTGAGTCCGAGGGTTGGGACTGAGATAAGGTGGGGGGAGGGGAAATGTGGAAGCTGGAGAAATCTGCATTCATCTCTTGTGGTTGAAGGGTTCCTAGGTGGCAGATGAGGCGCTCTTCTTCCAGGCGTCGTGTTGCCATGGTCTGGCAATGGAGGAGGCCAAGGACCTGCATGTCCTTGGCGGAGTGGGAGGGGGAGTTAAAGTGTTCCGCCACGGGGCAGTTGGGTTGGTTGGTGCGGGTGTCCCAGAGGTGTACACTGAAACGTTCTGCAAGTAGGCGGCCTGTCTCCCCAATGTAGAGGAGGCCACATCGGGTGCAGCGGATGCAGTAAATGATGTGTGTGCAAGTGCAGGTGAATTTGTGGTATTGGTGTGACAGTTTTTGAAGGAGCAGTACAGTAAGGTGGACAGAAACATCCTGATTTCCACATTAAACTGAACATATAAGGACACCAGAAGTTGATGTCTATTTGTCCAATAATAAGCTGCAGCTTCGTGATCAGTCTTTACGCAAGGTGTTTGTCAGATTTACAATGGAAACTGCCACATAAGGTGTCTTTTTAAAGAAAAAATTATATCAGTAGTATTGCATCTCCACTACCAAGTCGTTAAAATAACGCATTGCAAGTCTACGATATTAAGTTTCATCTTCCAAGCAATGACGGTAAATATTAAATAGACTGAGCATGCATTCTGGCATGATCTTTATTTTATTGTGAAATAAAATTGCTGTGAATACATCCACCCAATATAATGTTTCTTCTAGTTAAATGAAATGCGTACAACAGAGGTTTCTCCTCTCGTTTCATTTCTTCGTGTTTACTTGTGTATTTTCAGTGATCCAACCGTGTCCCCCATCTGTTTGGATTTTGTGAGCATTGTGAAAGTAGCGAGGAGTTGGTGTTGATTGTTACCGGGACTGACAGTGCCCTGGATGCCCTCCCTACCGAGTTGAGTGTGGGTGTAAGTGTGCGCGCCGCCACAGAGGCGCGGAGCTCTGTTTGTGGGAGGTACTTGGATAATAAATGTTCCTTCTTACCTCCCTGGTAAATCCCGATCGCTACAGTCCGCGCAGTGCTAACCTCTTCCGTGCAAAACGAATATACTTAGGTGAGGAGATAGCTTCTCGGTGTTCTGCATCTCTGTGCATATGGAGTTCGCCGGAGGATTACAGCACTTAAGTGAGTTTTTGCTCAATTAATCGTAATGATTCACTATTTCAGCAGATCCAGGCATAAGAACTGCTTAATTGCATTCGCAACATTCATTTGAAAACTCAATTTCCCAATTTTTACAAACGTATGAATAATTAAAATGCCTTTCAGAGATATAGAATGAATGAAAAGAAATACTATTGAAAGTAAAAATAATTGTATATAATCTGTTGGTTTTTTGGAATACATTTGATTTGAAAATGGATTTTTACTTTCCCTTACACAGATAGTAAATGACGACGTGCCACGTAGTTTGGAATTATGTGTAGGACTTTGGTTTTCTAAAAATATTTAGATTTATTCACAATAAAGAGCCACGGGTTCTCCTTGTCCTCAAAGCTGCACCTCTTTAAATTTCATTTAAGATCGAACCACTCTGCTATGCAAGTGTCTCCAAACCTATAATAATTACTGTTACAGCTATGAAATTAGTTACTGTGCTTAAAAAGTCAGTTTTTCTGCTTTGAGTGTTGTGCTTTCCAGAATTAAGAGATTTAGTGTGGGAAAACAAAACTAATTGTGGAATATTTTAATTTTTCTTCCTGGTATTTTGTTTTAAACAAATATTGATAAGTAATGTAAGTCTCATCCAATCTGAGGACGTTTGATTTAAAAGAAACATAACTTTGTTATGATTTAAAAATAGATAACACATGGACATGTATTGCTCCTCAAACATTGCCTAAGTATGTATGGAACCAATTCTGTAATTTTTATTCAATATATAAGAACCTCTTTCTTGTAAGGGGTTGTCATCTCAGGAACATTTTGCGTTTTTTTTGTGATTTATCAATGAATAATTTGTGGACCAGGATCTTCTGAGTGGGTGCCTCTCCCTTCTGCTCTATATGCTTCTCACGGCTCTCCCCCCACTCTTTCTCTCCCCCCCCCAATTAATATGTGGAACATGAGCAGGCCTTTAAGCTATCTGGTTTAGTAACTGTGCATTATGCTTGTGGTCCTAAACTCTGGAATTTCCTTCCAAAATCTCTCTGCCTCCCTTTCCTTCAAATTGCTCCTTAAAATCTACATCTTTAGTTAAACCTTTTACCAACAATTTATTTGGATCAGTGTCACATTCTTTCTGATAACTAGACTAGAGGAGATTGAGGTTTACAAGGAAGAGGTATTAGAAATACTGCAGAATGTGAAAATAGACAAGTCCCCTGGGCCGGATGGGATCGATCCTAGGATCCTCTGGGAAGTAAGGCAAGAGATTGCTGAGCCTTTGGCATTGATCTTCAAATCATCATTGTCTATAGGAATAGTGCCTGAGGACTGGAGGATAGCAAATGTGGTTCCCTTGTTCAAAAAGGGTAGTAGAGACAACCCTGGTAATTACAGACCAGTGAGTCTCACTTCAGTTGTTGGGAAAGTGTTGGAAAAGGTTATAAGAGAGAGGATTTATAACCATCTAGAAAAGAATCATCTGATCAGGGACAGTCAGCACGGTTTTGTGAAGGGTAGGTCGTGCCTAATGAATCTTTTTGAGTTTTTCGACAAAGTGACCAAACAGGTAGATGAGAGTAAACCGGTTGATGTGTATATGGATTTCAGCAAGGCGTTCGATAAGGTTTCCCACAGTAGGCTATTGTACAAAATGCGGAGGAATGGGATTGTGGGAGACATAGCAGTTTGGATCAGTAATTGGCTTGCTGAAAGAAAACAGAGGGTTGTAGTTGATGGAACATGTTCAGATTGGTGTCCAGTTACTAGCAGCATACCACAAGGGTCGGTGTTGGGTCCACTGCTGTTCGTCATTTTTATAAATGACCTGGATGAGGGCTTAGAAGGGTGGGTTAGTAAATTTGTGGACGACACTAAGGTTGGTGGAGTTGTGGATAGTGACGAAGGATGTAGTAGGTTGCAGAGAGACATAGGTAGGATGCAGAGCTGGGCTGAGAGGTGGCAAACTGAGTTTAATGTGGACAAGTATGAGGTGAGACACTTTGGCCGGAGTAATCGGATTGCAAAGTACAGGCTAATGGTAGGATTCTTGGGAGTGCAGATGAGCAGAGAGATCTCGGTATCTATGGACACAGATCCTTGAAAGTTGCCACCCAGATTGACAGGGTTGTTAAAAAGGCATACATTGTTTTGGCCTTTATTAATAGAGGGATTGAGTTCCGGAACCAGGACGTTATGCTGCAGCTGTACAAAACTCTGGTATGGCCACACTTGGAATATTGTGTACAGTTCTGGTCACCGCATTATAAGAAGGATGTGGAAGCTTTGGAAAGGGTGCAGAGGAGATTTACGAGGATGTTGCCCGGTATGGAAGGATTGTCTTATGAGGAAAGGCTGAGGGCCTTGAGGCTGTTCTTGTTAGAGAGAAGAAGGTTGAGAGGTGACTTAATAGAGGCGTACAAGATAGTCAGAGGGTTAGATAGGGTGGACAGGGAGAGCCTTTTCCCAAGTATGGGGACGGCAAACACGAGGGGACACAACTTTAAAGTGAGGGGAGATAGGTATAAGACAGATGTCAGAGGTAGTTTTTTTACTCAGAATAGTAAGGGTATGGAATGCTTTGCCTGCATCGGCAGTAGATTCGCCAAGATTGTGCATTTAAGTCGTCATTGGACAGGCAAATGGACGTACATGGAATAGTGTAGGTGGGATGGGCTTCAGATTAGTATGAGAGGGCAGTGCAACATCGAGGGCCGAAGGGCCTGTACTGTGCTGTAATGTTCTATGTTCTATGTAACTGCATTTTGCCAACATTTAACCATGTCAGAGAACTCTTAAAACAGGAATATTACTGAGTGATGATCAAATTTAAACACTTCTTCTCCTATTATTGTTCATCCTGATAACAGAGTCTGAATTTTGTGGAAAGCAGATTGTAGCCCTGACTCCTCTTATCATAAATGTTCCAGCGTATTATTAGAAAAAATATTGAAGAGAACAGTCACTCTTGGGTTTAAATACTGTATCGTTGAATAAATGACTTACATCTTTTTTGATTTTTATTGGTTTAGTTATAAAAACAAACTGATCTTTGCAAATACATTTCCAGCTCTTTTCATATAGCTTTACGTAGTTCCTCTGAAAAGAAACAAGTAAAACTATGAGATTAATTGAATAGTGTTAGAGACTTGTTCATATAATGGTGGAGTTGCTGTTTTGTTTAGATTATTTAATTGCTATGTATACTGTGAACAAGGAAGTAATTAAATACAAATTAGGATTCTCAAATGATGGTTGAATGAATGGTGAAATGTCTTTAAGATGGTTATATAGTCTTAGCTCATGACTGTTAAATTGACTTAGTAAATGTTATTCAACTCTTCTGTTTTGTTGCACTGCAGTGGGAAGATTCAGGTTCATGAGGTGCCTCTTTGAGTTTCCTTTCTTCTTGAACTAGCCTTTTAAGCACAAAAAATGAATATTAATAAAAGTAAAATCTTAGCATAAGTATACAGATTTTTCACTATTAGCATTCCTTTTTTTACTGTGATTCTGAAATGTGCCTTGGCACTTACATCTTGGCTAAAATGGCTGCTGTCTTTCAAAATCATCTGTATTATTTTTACATTATGTATTTCTAACATTTGTTTGGCAGGTTTCTAAATTTAAAAATTAATGATTCGGCTCTGTAAGGTAATGAATATTTGTAATTGACCTACATTATTTTTATAAATATATTTTAAGTTGGAGGACTAACAGGAGAATGAAATCAAAAATTCAGAAGTGAAGTTTGAGTGGATGGAATAATCTTCTTTTGCGATGTTTATTGTATTGTAATATACTGTTATCTCTGGACCAGTATTTTGTTAAAGATAAACCAAAATAAGTTGGTGTCTGAGGCACTCATGCAATCAGCAGCACTTGAGGCTTTTTCTTGTCAACTACAGTCTCTGACATGTATCTTTCATAGGTTCAATTAGCCTTTACCCTCCATTTTAATGTGATTCCTTTACTAAAACTGGTCAGTTGACTGACCTAGAATTTTAGATTTGTTTTACCTTTTTTACTGATTTTTACGACAAGATTAATTAACAAATTCAATATTTCTTAACTGTGTCAAAGGATGATCAAGATGCTACACATCAAGATTACCTTCTTCAGATAGGATGATTATTAATTAAAATAGCATTGTTAATGTTTATTGAATTGCTTTGTTCTGCACTTGCACATATAATTTTCTTCAATTTGAATTCTAATTACCAAGTAATTCCTGTGACCTTTTTTTAAAAAAATTGTAAATTAAGATTCAGAAGATTAAAAAGGACACTAAATATTCCAATAGGTATATAATTTAGGAGGAGTGATAGCAATATCACAGGACCAATAATTTAACAGGCTAATTCTCAGGGGACATGAGTATAAAAACCTATCATGGCAGCTAGTGGAGCTTGAATTCAATGAAAAACTCTGGAGTGTATAACTAGTATCAGTAATAGTGACCATGAAACTATCATCGATTATCAGAAATAACCATCTGGTCCTTTAGGGAAGAAAAGCTGACCTAGTTCTGGTCTACACATATATGGCTATGGATCAAGCATAATGTGCAATTTTAATTGTCCCTTTGAATGGTTTGGTTCCGATTAGTTCAATGAAATTAGAGATAGATACCGACATCCCATGAAAGAATAAAATAAATTTAAAAGTATCAATTTTTTCCAGGACTCTGGGTGTAGTAGAATCAACTCAGGTGCACGTGTAAGAAAAAAATTCCAGTTGAATAGAACTAATGTCTCTTATTTGGCAAATGCAGGTGGGCAGACTCTTTTGGGAATTCAGACAGAGGTTGTTTCTTGCGATACACACAGATGAGTCATTTGCCAAAACAAATATGTGCTGATATTTGCGTTCCACTATTTTCTTCCACCATACTTAATGTCATCCTGTCTGCATTTGTCTATTCTTTTCTCTTTACTTCCTAGCTTCCCCTTAAATCCATGTGTTATTTATTTCAATCAATCCAAGTAGCAGATTCCACATTTTATTTATTTTCAACAAAATCTCTTTATTTGTCGGTGATCAACTCATTGTTGTTCCAAGGTTTTGTTGTGATTTTTCATGGATGACTGTTCTAACCAATTTATAATTGCCCCACTTGCTGTAATGCTACTTATTTGTCTGCTCGTTGTTAACAAAGGGAGTGAACCATAAATTTAGTCAAGGAAGAGGGAAAACAACTACAGGCATGATAACTGCACTGGAAAATGCAGTCAAATGTCGATGACATGACCGTTTTTCAAAGTACCTACTCAGCTTTGTTAAGACTTAACATATCACCCTGTAAATTGATATGCATACTTTTGAGTGTTTTCTGACAGTTTGCCATTCTTGCAAATTTAACGTTTGGAAAAGGACCTTTCATTTCTATTTCATCATCAATATTTTTACTTCCTTTTATGCTATGGACATGGATAAACCAGCTAACAATTTTTGAATAAATATTTTAAAGTCTAGTGATACTTATGTTTTAATAAGGCAGGAATATGGCTATATGCGCTTTGCTTCCCATTGCCCAATCAACCATTAATCATTCCTGTTTTTAAACCTCCTTCAGCACAGTGGCTCTAGCCACCCACCACCAATCATTACGCTGCATTTGTCAAAGAGCCCACAGCCTGAAGCCCAGGTTAGATGAGCATTAACTTTCAAAGTCAAATTGACTTCAACTAGCCATTTCTCTCCTTGGTTAGTTGGAAGAACTGTCTTAAATCTTCAAAAAATAGTGATCTTTTGTGCATAAATTTACAAACAAATGTAGAATATTTAAAGGAGGACTTTTATTAGGATCGTTATACGATGGAAATTCATCGCCATGAGTATTTAAAATGTAGAACAGTCATATTTGGCCAATAAACTACGATAATTAGCACGAAGTTACTTAACTATTAGTGGCAAATTGATTTTCATGTATTTTGTTCTATTTTAAAATTATGTTGCTAATACAGTAGTATGTATTTAGCAAAATAATTTGTCAGTTGTTACTAACATCTTTATTGCCTCAAAATATATTTTAGTAAAGTTGCAGTAGATAAAATGATAATAAATGACCAGATATAACATCTTTATTACAAGAAGAAATCATAATCAATAACTTTGTGGTTCTGTTCGCCGAGCTGGGAATTTGTGTTGCAGACATTTCGTCCCCTGTCTAGGTGACATCCTCAGTGCTTGGGAGCTTCCTGTGAAGTGCTTCTATGATGTTTCCTCCGGCATTTGTAGTGATTTGTATCTGTCGCTTCCAGTTCCGCTGGAACTGACAACCGGAAGCGGCAGATACAAATCACTATAAATGCCAGAGGAAACATCACAGAAGCGCTTCACAGGATGCTCCCAAGCACTGAGGATGTCACCTAGGCAGGGGACGAAACATCTGCAACACAAATTCCCAACTCGGCGAACAGAACCACAACAATGAGCACCTGAGCTACAAATCTTCTCCCAAACTTTGAATAGTCAATAATTGAAGTACTGCAGTAAAAAACGTGTCACCTTTTGGAATAATTATAGTTGGAAAGCATTCTGATGTTGTTCAAAGCGGATTTTTGTTCGTTCTTAGTGCTGATGAAACTTATGAAAGCACTATGTTTCCCAAGTTAAAGTTTGGTCTTAATTAAATGCCCCCGTAATGTCACATACCCAAAGGTTTGGTCAGGTACGTTGCTGTCAGGTCTTTGCCAACGTTATTTTCTAACTTATTGCAATAGATCTCACATGAGCAGCTTGGATGAGTCATTCACTATTTCTTCCTCCTTCACTGCATGGAAGTGCCTGGCATCTGCTTGTTTTGCCGAGTTGAGACTGGGAAGTAGTTGTCTGCAGAACCACAAGTACAAATCTGTTATTCTGTAACATAGCGCACTGATGAAAGTTTGTGGGTATAATCGTAATTAACTAGCAGAAGTAGATTAGATGTGTGTAAGATTCCGATTGCCACTCCTCCATTATCTCGACCTTGGTGCTTTTTGAAGTGAAAAACACCAATGATGAATTAAGTATAATAAATTACAATCACTGTGATTGTGTGCCACTTTTTAGAGTTTCTTTGCACATTTGAAGCAATTTCAGTACTTTGTTTTTTTTCCTTTACTTGTAATCATATTAGGAGCAAATTGATATAATCAGAAGCCACATCACTTTTGCTTTTCAATGTAATTTTTAAAATCTTGTCATTTCGATGTTTTCTATAAACATTTTCTAATTATTCATTTAAAACACATTAGCAATGTGTTGTTTTAAGTCTAGTATAGATTAGTAAATGGTGTTCAGTTATGAATAATTTGTCTTAGGGGCAGGTAACAGTTTAGTGATATTATTGTTGGCCTGTTAATCGAGAGACCCAGGTAATATTTGGGGGAACCAGGGTTGAATCCTGCCATGGCAGATGGTTTAATTCGATCTCAATAAAAAATCTGGAATTAAGAGACTAATGATGATCATCTTTCCATTGTTAGTTTTGGAGAAAAATATGTCTGGTTCACTTTTCTCACAGTGTCATAGAGTTATACAGCACGGAAACAGACCTTTTGGTCCAACCAGTCCATGCCAAACATAATCTTAAATTTGTCCCACCTGCCTTTGCCTGACCCATAACTCTCCAAGCCTTTCCTATTCTTGTACCTATCCAAATGGCTTTTAAATGTTGTAATTCTACCCGCATTCACTACTTCTTCAGGACGTTCATTCCACACATGAACCACCTGTCAAAAATTTGCCTCTCATGTCTTTTTAAAATCTCTCTCCTCTCACCTTGAAAATGTGCCCTCTAGTCTTGAAATTCCCCCATCCTTGGGAAAGACAATTACTATTAACTCTATCTATACCTGTCATTATTTTATAAAGTTCTATCAGGTTGCCTCTCAACCTCCTATGCTGCAGTGAAAAATGTCCCAAACTTTCTTTATAACTCAAACCTTCATATCTGGCAACTTGCTGGTAAATCTCTTCTGAACCATCTCCAGCTTAATAATATCCTTCCTAGAATAGGGAGACGAAAACTGGACACAGTATTCCAAAAGAGACCTCACCAATGTCCTTAACAACCTCAACATGACTTCCCAACTCCTATACTCAAAGGACTGAGTAATGAAGGCAAGTATGCCAAATGCCTTTTTTTTGTAAATATATTTATTAGCAAATTTTTTTAACTTTACAAACATATAAAATTATTGAAAAATACAATCGATAACAAATATCAGTATAATTAAAAAAAACACAAGTTTACAATACTAACTGTCTACTAACTACTAACCTACCCTATAATACAAAACAAACCCTAACACTGTGCAAAGCAACACCAAAAAAAATGAAGAAAAGCAAAAAAACCCACAAAATACAGAAAAGCTATGCTCTGCGCAAAGCTCCCAAATAAAGGAATGGGAGCATTGTATATGTACCCGTAGTAACTCTAGAGACTCCCTCCAGGGCCCAGTGCTTGACAAGTCTAACCATCCTGGTTAAACAAACGCCCTAGTTAAGATAACTGACAAATCTATATCCAAATAACTCGAGTAGGGCTGCCATGCCTTATAAAAATGGTCTGTTGTGTGGTGCACTACGTTGGTAAAAATGTTCAAGGAAATGTGCTCCATAACTAATTTCTGCCATCCCAGCAAGCCCGGCGGGTTCTCAGACACCCAATTCATCAGAATATTCTTCCGTGGACAGTATGCAAGAATATTAAATAGTTTCTTCCCATGCCTGTCTAAAGATGGTAAATTCGGTAGACCTTAGAGAAGAGATATTGGGTCTACTTTGACTTCAGTCCTCCATACCCTCCTTATCTCTCCTGCCACGGCGCTCCAATAAACATGGAGCCTGTGGCATGTCCAGAAGCAATGGGTAAGAGTGCCTACACTTATTTTACATTTGGGGCACACTGAAGATGCCCCTTTTTTAAACTTCTGCTCTGGTGCCAGATGAGTCCTGTGCAGAACTTTTAACTGTGTAGCATGTCCTATTGCAGATTGAGATCTTTTGAGTATTCTCTCATATGTTCTCCCATGTTTCAGAAGAGATCTCCACTCCTAGCTCTTGCTCCCAGACTTCACATAACCGGTTAATATCCTGCCAGGCCCTGCCACCCAGCAGGCACTAGAGGGCATTAACCAAAAAGTTGCTTGTGGAACGTAACAACAAACTCTCTGTATTGGGCTTAAAGGGCTTACTGAGAAGCATAGTCGTCTTCTGGATGAAAGCAAATTACTGCGGATGCTGGAATCTGAAACCAAAAGAGAAAATGCTGGAAAATCTCAGCAGGTCTGGCAGCATCTGTAAGGAGAGCAAAGAGCTGATGTTTCAAGTCTAACTGACCCTTTGTCAAAGCTCACATTTTCCAGCATTTTCTCTTTTGGCTTCTTCTGGATGAAATCCCTAACCTGAAAAAAACAGAAAAGATCTCTGCTGGACAACCTGTATTTGCGGCTCAGTTGCTCAAAAGACATCATAACCTCCTCCTCCTCCAACAAGTCTCCCTAACTAGAAACTCCTCTCGCTGCCCATAGTTTGAACCCTGAGTCCATCATCCCTGGTTGGAACCCTGGCATGCCAACTACAAGCGTAAGCGGCGAAGTCTTGGATAAATAACCCTCACTCTGATGCATCACCCTCCATGCCTTGACTGTACTAATGACAGTGGGGTTCTGGCAGTGTTCCATTACTGTCCTCATCTTATCATGAACAACAGTTTAATAAGAGGGCACTTTGCCCGGGAGGCCTCAATATCTAGCCATATTGAGTTTGGATCGTTACCTACCCAATCACAGACAATGGACAGCAGGGAACTCAATTGATACTTTTTGATGTCTGGGAAATCAACTCCTCCCCCTCCTTGAGGCAACTGCAATTTAGTAAGTTTGATTAGGGGCCACCCACGATGCCAGACAAAGGAACCAAACCATCCCATAAGTTTCTGCAGTGTTGACCTGGGAAACACTATAGGGAGCATACACATGGGATAAAGCAAACGAGGAAGAACATTCATCTTAATGCGAGATATTCAGCCCAGCCATGAAATTGGAAGAGCCTCTCATCTCTGGAGATTGCGCCTAATATTGCCGAGCAAGTGAGCAAAATTAGTCCGAAATAACAGATCAAACTTGGGGTAATAAGAATGCCTAGGTAACGGAACCCTGCCCGTGACCACATAAAAGGGAATTTCGGGCCACTTTCAACTTCTGGCACATCCTTAAGGTTCCGCAAAGGCATAGCCTCCGATTTTGCAAACTTAATCTTATATTCCGAAATAGCTCCAAATGAATCAATACATTGTATCAAATGGGGTACAGAAGTTATCGGGTTGGATAAAAACAGAAGGACATTATCCGCGTACAATGTAAGCTTGTGTGCTCTCAATCCCACTTCTGGAGCAGTTATGAGGACGTTCTGACGAATGGCCTCTGCCAGCGACTCTATCACCAACATAAACAACAACGGTGAGAGGGGACAGCCTTGCCGACTACCCCTACCAATCCTAAAATTCCCAGACTTCTCCCCGTTGGTGATGACTGTGGCCAGAGGGTGGCGATATAAAACCTCCACCCACCCAGCTAAGACTCCACCCAACCCAAACTGTTCTAAGACATAAAAACGATACGGTCATTCCACCTGGTCAAATGCTTTCTCTGCATCTAAGAAAATCACCAACCCCTGAATTGATCATTGCTGACAAACTTGGACCATATTATTAGAGGACCTAATATTATTAGAGGACATACTGCCTCTTATAAAGCCTGTGTGGTCCTTTTTAATAATATGGGGCAACACCCTTTCCAATCTCAGTGCCAGGATCTTAGACAGAATCTTGAAATCAGAATTTAATAGAGAGATGGGCCTATATGAGGCACAATCCTCAGGAACCTTCCTCTTCTTAAGAATTAAGGAAATATTAGCTTATCTCAAAGATGGTGGAAGGCATTCATGCATATAGGGGTGATTGTACATCTCCAACAACGGCCCTGACAGAATCCCTATAAACTTCTTATAAAACTCACCTGGGAGACCATCAAGGCCAGATGCTTTCCCACTCTGAAGTAGCCTAGCTGCTTCCTGTATTTCCTGAACTGTCAAGGGGGCATTAAGGAGAGAAGCCTGTTCCAAGGTAACCCCTGGTAGATCCAAGTTCTTTAAAAAGGTCTCCATTTTAGCTATCCTGTCCTCGCAACCTTCAGACCGATACAATTCAGAGTAAAAGTTCCGAAAAGCCTCATTAATCTTTTTAGCATCGTATGTAAGGACCCCGGCGCTGCCTCTGACTGCAGTAATGGATTGGGGAGCACGCTTTTTCGAGGTCAGGTACGCTAAATACTTCCCTGGCCTATCCCCATATTCTAACAGCCTTTCTCGAGCAAAAGCAAGTTCTTTCTTTGCGTTTTGTGTCAGTATTGAATTCAAGGCAGCCCGGAGGACCATGATCTGCTGTAGCTTAGTCACCGAAGGCCACGCAAAATGTGCCGCCTTGGCGGCTTTCAACCGTGTCTCAAGTAGATGCTGCTGTTCCTCCTTCTGTCATTTCCGGCTAGCCAAATAGGAAATAGCTAATCCCCTAGCAAAGGCCTTAGCAATCTCCATAGCATAGACGGACTACTAGCGGTGCCTGAGTTGATATTCAAGAATTATCTTTTAGATTCCCTACAGTTTGGAATTCTGAAACTCCTTCAAAACGTATTCCACAAATTTGGAATCCTTAAGGAGCAGAGGGTCCAACGCTAATGCCGCAAACCTAGCCCTTCACTCTTGGCCTTAACCTCCAAATATACTGCCACGTGATCAGAGGTAGCTTTATTCACAATTTTACAACCCATAATCGATTCTAGAAGGGCCAAGGGAGCCAGAAAGAGGTAATTCCTCGTGTGACATTTATGTGGGATTGAAAAAAATGTGAAGTCCCTGCCGGTAGGATGATTAAGAGGTTCAATTTTAAGAGGTTCCTTAATGTTATCAACCTTACCCTTCACTGTAACAGAAATTTAATACCGCTGAACTCTGGTCATCACACTCTTGACTGCTTCCTAGTTTTCAGATGTTCTTTTACCTGCAAACAGTCTACTTCAATCAACTTTTGAAAATTCTTCTATCATACCATTAAAATTTGCCTTACTTCAGTTAAAAACTTTATCTCTGATGGAAGGCTTATCCTTTTCCATAACCATTTTGAAACTTATAGAATTATGATTACTAGATTCAAAGTATTCCCCCAATTTTACATCACTTTAGAGGAAAAAAAATCTGTTGCCCTTACCTGATTTGGCCTACACGTCATTGAGTCTTAACCTCTCAATAAATGCTGGCCTGACCAGAAATGCCCTCATCTTGTGAATTAATTAAAAATAACTATTTTGGGGGAATTGTGAAAAAATTGTGGTTTGCATATCTGTACCTTTCATGACCCAGTGGTTTACTTTTCTTAGTTTGGTAATATGTATAGTGATTGTAATGAGGTCAGCCAGGTGGATCACATAGAACGAGTTCTATGATTGGGGCTGTTAATCTGGTCCAATCGGGGAGCCCTGGCTGACAGATAAGAAGAGGAGTGTTACCGGGCGGTGGGGATCCCCAATGGAGGGCTCTCTAAGCGGGAGTCCTCCCCTTTCTCTTGGGGATCTGGGGTGGAGGATGCTGCAACGCAGCGGTCCCCTGCAACTGCAGATTGTGGTGGTTCACAGACTCCCAGCCTAACTGCTTGTTCTGTGGTGCTGTGGAGTCCGTGGACCATGTATATATGGAGCGTGTGTGCTTGCACTCTCTTTTTGATTTTCTTAAAAACCTCCTCCTCTGCTTTTGGTTGCACTTCAGTCCCACGCTCCTGATCTTCGGGCACCTGGTAAGGAGGAGGGAGGGCAGGTCCGAAGACCTCCTCGTGGGTCTGCTCCTGAACCTGGCCAAACTGGCCATAAATGGGTCCAGGTAGTGGGCAGTGGAGGGGGTCGTTAGGGCCGACTGCCTGCCCCTCTTCCGTGGTTATGTTAGAGCCCGGGTGTCCTTGGAGAAGGAGCACGTGGTCTCCACCAACACCCTGGAGTTGTTCAGGGAGAGATGGGTGCCGCAGGGAGTGGAGTGTATTATTTCCCCCTCCAACTCTATTTTGATTTAATCCCTGCCCTCCCCTTCACTGTTTGATCACACAGCATTGCCCTTTGATGTGAAGGGCACTGCTTGTCACTGGCCACTTGGGTATTACTTTCCTTCCTGGTAGTGGGAATTGAATAAAAGTTTGTACACCTTGTGTCTTTCACTGTGTCTCACACCTGCACACACAAACATGGCTGTGGGGGAAAAATAAGCACTGCTGCAGTTAGGCAGTAATGTGGGGGTAATAAAAAAAATAAGCAGGAGTATCAAAGGTTCTATTCACTCTGAGGGCTGGCTCTTAGGGAGCTGGAAAAGTGTAAAGGACTCTCCCGGTGTAAGTACAGGGTGACTTGGTGATGGGATATCACCCTCTGTGGAGTTGTTTGGCTAAGGTAGGTGGAAATTGGACTGCAAGGACTTAAATAAAAAAAGAAAAAAAGGGGAGTGTTACCGAGCAGTGGGGATCCCTAGTGGAGTGCTCTCTCTGCGGGAGTCCTCCCCCTTTCTCTCAGGGATCTGGGTGGAGGGTGTTGCATGTGGTGGTCCCCTGCAACCGCAGATTGCGGTGGTTCATTAACTCCCAGCCCAACTGCTTGTTCTGTGGTGCTGTGGAGTCTGTGGACCATGTATATATTGGGTGTGGGCACTTGCACTCCCTTTTTGATTTTCTAAAAGTTGTCCTTCTCTGTTTTTGGTTGCACTTTATTCCCACGCTCCTGATCTTTGGGCACCCAATACAGAGGGGGGAGGGCAGGTCTGAGGACCTCCTCGTGGGTCTGCTCCTGAGCCTGGCCAAACTGGCCATAAATAGGTCCAGGTAGCGGGCCGTGGAGGGGGTCGTTAGGGCTGATTGCCTGCCCTCTTCTGTGGTTATGTTAGAGCCCCGGTGTCTCTGGAGAAGGAGCACACAGAGTCCACCAACACCCTTGAGCTATTCAGGGAGAGGTGGACGCCGCAGGGAGTGGAGTGTATTATTTCCCTGCCCTTCCCTTCATTGATCACACAGCATTGCCCTGTGATGTGAAGGGCACTGCTTGTCACTGGCCACTTGGGTGTTTCCTTTCTTCCTGGTGGTGGAAATCGAATAAAGATTTGTACAACTTGTGCCTTTCACTGTATCTCACACCTGCACACACACAACATGGATGCTGGGGAAGAATAAGCACGACTGCAGTTAGGCAATAGTATGGAAGGAAAAAGGATTTTTTTAAAAGTTTAAAAAAGAAAGTGGAGTGTCAGGCATCCTGCTCACTCTGAGACCTGGCCGTGAAGGAACTGGACTCAAGGACTTTCTCTATGTAAACAAAGGGTTTCTTAGTGATTGGGTACCGGCTTCTGGAGTTATTTAAGTGGTGATGAGAAAAAAAGTTTGCTTGCAACAGTTGTCTTTGAGTTAGGGTAAGCATTTCTGGCATCATGTCATTATTTGGGTAGTTTGACTCGTTCAATCGAACCATCAAAGACTGGACCCAGTATTTGGAAAGAATATGTTTTTTTTTTCTGGGCAGATGAAAAGCAATGAGTAATTCTCATGACAGCTTGTGGACCTGAAGCATTTTTCGTTTTCGGGAGTCAAACTTCGTCGGAGGCACTAGATACTAAAACCTTTCAAGAGTTGACCGATTTGGTTAAGCAATATTGCAACCCCTAACCATCATTAATTCTGACGTGCTATCGCTTTTATGTGACAATCCAAGACCAGCGGAATCTGTGTTGGGATTTTGGATGAGGTTACAAACCGATAGGGTGGTAAAGAAAGCATATGGCAAGCTTGCCTTTATTGGTCAGGGCATTGAATACAAGAGTGAGGATGTCATGTTGCAGCTTGAAAAGACTTTCGTTAGGCCACACTTAAAGTATTACGTTCAATTCTGGTTGCCACATTACAGGAAGGATATTGAGGATTTAGAGAGGGTGCAGAAGACATTTACCAGGATGCTGACTGGATTAAAGGGTAAGGAGAAGCTAGAAAAACTAGGGTTTTTTTCTCTGGAGCAGTGGAGACTGAGGGGAGACTTGATAGAAGTCTCTAAAATTGAGATGCGTAGATACGGTTGACAGTCAGAATCTTTTTTCCAGGTTGAAATGTCTAATGCTAGGGAGCATGTATTTAAGGTGAGGGGGGGGGGAAACTTCAAAGGAATTGTGAGAGGCAAGTTTTTACACAGTGGTAGAAATCTGGAATCCACTGCCAGGAGTGATGGTGGAGGCACTTACAGTAGTGGCATTTCAGGAGCTTTTAGATAAGCATATGAATATGCAAGGAATGGAGGGATATGGACCAAGGGCAACCAGAGGGGTTACTTTAATTTGGTGTTATGTCCAGCACAAAATTGTGGGCCAAAGGGCCAGTTCCTGTGCTGTACTGTTCTATGTTGTAAGACTATAGCATATGGTGCAGTTCTTCAGAAGAACTCCTGCAGTGATGTTCTGGGGCTGAGATGATTGACCTCCAACAGCCACAATTAACTTCTTTTGTATTAGGCATGACTCCAACCAAGTGTGAGTTTTTCCTCTGATTGCCATTGATTGCAGCCTTGCTTGGGTTCCGAAATGCCAGAGTAAATCAAATGGTGCCATAACGTTCAAAAATTGAGTTCAAATTTCACCATTTGCTGTGATGGGACTCGAACCCTGTTTCCTCAGAACTTCACACTGGGGTACTCTGCCACAATAATGAATACTTATATGAACAATCAGGAATGAATAAATTGATTAATTAAAAAGGTGAAAAGTAAACTCTGTGATTAAAAAATAAATGGTGCTTATATTCTCAACAATATCTGTTTCAGTTAAATGCCAATTTTTAAGTAGTCTGTTCGTTTATGCTATTTGTATAGCAGGACTGGCATAAATTATTCAAGTGTTTTGATGAAATCAAAGATGCAGTTTTTGGAAATCACAAATAGCTGGTGCTATTCTGTTGAATACAGTATTAGACAAGTATATTAGAGCACATTCCACCATGGAGTATTCCAACTGTTTTGCAGGAGGGTCACATTTCAGTTTTCTCTTATTCAGAAGGCTAGTGAGCAAATTTCATAAAGAGGAGCCATAACAGAATAAATTCCAAAACAATAAATTGATCATTTAGATAAGTAGTGAATGAAAAATGACTTCTAAAAATTGCCAGGCAGCAGACCTAACTGAAAATTATTTTGTTTTTGCTTTTTGCTTTGTTTAGGAAATAGAGCTGAATAGGGAAAATGACAATACTCCAATCCTGATCAATAGGGAGGGGATGAGGACAAGGGCAAGCTAATGAACTGGTTTTAATAAACGTACAGTGACCTTGGTTTGCTTGGAGGTAATCACTGCCAAAACTGACTGGCAGAATTCATATGGAAGTAGGTTGACCTTAAGAATGAGCATTCTTTCTCACTTAGCCTGCTTTGCAAGTGGGGAGGATGTGTGTGTGTTTTGCTCATTCTTACACTCACACTCACCCACACACCTCATTGACTCATATGCCCCAGTCATTTTCACACTCCCCATATGCCCATGCTATTACTGGACCAGTCTGCACCCAAAATAACACTTGGCTTGACAGATTTTTTTTTGTTTAGTTATTATGTATAGTCACAGAGATATGCTCTCATGAGGCAGACAAGAAATGAAAAATAAATGAACTGAGTTATTTAAATATAAAATATAGTTCTAATAATTTCGAAGCAAAACAGTTTCAGTGTGATTCCCAGCACTGCACTTTACAAAGACATGTTGGACTCGAAATGCTGAAGTTGTTTTTTTGTCCACATATGTAGCTAGACGTATTGAATTTCTCTGGCATGTTCTCTGTTTGTTTCACATTTCCAGTGTCTGCAGTATTTTGCTTTATTAAGAAAAGTTAGCACGATTGTAAATCATTCTGAACTGAAAACAAAGCTATTGGCCTTCCATACTTACTATATCTGTCTTAAATCCATCAGTATAAATATAGTATAAAATTAATCCATGAACATTACAAGGATCTGTAGTCCCCTCCTTTCTGACAAATGCTGAATTTCGTCACTTTCACATGGACTTTTACCTACCTCATAAAGAAAACTCTTAACACAAGGAACCAACATCCATTTGCTTCTAAATATGTTATATATTTTTCATCACGCAATCAACCAACCCTTTTACTCTTGCTCACCCTTTTTACTTTTATCTTCCCACACATACTTTTACTTTTACGCTCCCACACAATCTTTTGTGCTTACCTAGCCACACACCCCTTTCACTGTGACTAGGTCTGGGAGTTTTAGTGATTAATATTGTTGAGGAATAGTGCAGGAAAGGCATGAAGGTACCAAGGCAGTCTCAAGGTTCAACTGTCTCAGGCTGTGGTGTTGCTGCAACTGCCACACCTCATGACATGCATGCCTCTTCCCCTCCACTCCAGCGGCCTGGCTTGCATTCCAATTTCCTCGAACACCCCCTCCCCCCCATCAACTATTCCAATTTATTGACACATCTCTCATTCCCACTTTCTGGCTGCCACAGCCAAACTGTCATAAAGTCAGAGTCATAGCTTCCCCAGGTCTTAGGCTGACTGAAGCTACTCACAGTGTGCGGATTACAACATCTCAAGTCACAGATTTTTTCCTACTGCTAATTGTGCTCATTGGTTCACTGTTGGCTTCTGATTGGAGGAGCAGCCATAGCAAAACCTTTGTTATGCTAATCAAGGTTTTGAACCATGGCTCGGTGGACCACATTGGACTCCTTGATCGCCTGCTGTACACAAACCTGTTCTATCTGAATTCAGTCAGTGTGCAACAAACTCTTATAGAATCTAAAGTAACAAAAGGCCATCTTCACAAGGAAACAGTTCAGTACTTTAACTCAAGCTGCTTCTTTGAGGCTCAGTTGACTACTCCAAAGTGGTCCAATGCTTTTAGCATGTTTGTGTTCACAGATTTATTTGGCAAATCTTAAACAGAATAAGAGTTGATGTGCTTCGTGTGATAGGAAATGGGACTTTCTTTAAATTTGAAGATTGAGACTAAATGTCATTGAGACAAGTCCTTGATTAGAAGGCAATGTATTTTTCTACACAAGTAATCAATATACCTCTCTATCCACCATTGATAAAATTAAGTATTGTTGGCAGAGAAGAGGATGCAGACTTGTAGACGCATTTATTAGTTCCATCAGTATCAAGAGGAGGAGAAAATACATTTCAAGACAATGTAATTATTAATTTGTATTTCAGCACAAGAATGTTATGAAAATCTTCCTTTGGGATGGGATTAAGAAACTAACTAATGTGTCTTGAAGTATCCAATGAAAGCTTGACTTTAAATATTACAATGTTCTTCAGATGTTTATCTAAAATTTGAATGTTAATGCCTTTGAATTTTGCACTTATGTTGTGCTATTTATGGTCAGGTTTGGAGACATTTGCATGTGCACTTGGTTTAATTTATTTATAGGATCAAAGCTGTATTTAAATAACAAAATGAATTAAGGTACAAAAAAATCTGTCTACATTTGGAGATTTTGTTCCTATCAATTTCCTGTGCTGTGTTCTGTTTTTACCAGATTGAAATTAGGCCAAGATGGAACATTAAACTTTCTCATCAGTAATTTTCTTTCAAAAGTTTGTGAGTACAATGCAGCATATTGAACACTAATGGAAAGATGCTTTAAAAACCATTCAGTAGTTATAGACCTATATGAGCAAATAATGATTGATATTGTTATGTTTGACTTTATTTCTGTGTAAATTGACAGAGAAATGGTATAATATTAATTGCAGTATATTATAAAATTTCTTGCTTGAATGGGTTGTTCTGAATGACCAGTGACATACCACTTTTGTGATTCATGTTTTATTTTTTGAATTATTGAAAGGTGTGACATTAGTAGACTTATCAAATAACAGCCAACTGTGTCACTACAATTTGTTTTGTGAATTGTCTTTACGTTTCATGCACTTGAAGTACTTCTTTCTTATATCCTTATTAGTTTTTGAGAGAGAGCCCCTCCCCACCCTGGCCAAACCAGCTTTGATTCTAAATAACAATGTAACATGCCCCTTGGTATGTACCATGCTCTAGCTGGGAATCAACGAATGTACGAGAACAATTATAATTTTTCTAGCCTTCTAAACCATGATTGCCTTCTTACCTTGTGATGTCTTTGTTGGCCATTTTACTAGACTGCTGGACCAGAATCTAGAACTGTATTCAGTCACTTGGTTGCTTCGGGTATTGCATCTGGCCTGGCTGTAAATGTACAGTGTAAATTTACACTTGTTAACTTTGGTATTTGTACACTTCGAGTAAAACTTAAGTATACTGAAAATATAACAACTTAAAATATTTTGGGTTTGCTGAAATGCTGTTCAGAATTCTTTCTTAATTTGACTCAATATTTGGCCATTTAACATACTGGACTACTGAAATTAAATTCTACTTGTTTGATTATAGTCCAGCTGTGAGATGACTGAGTTTAGTGCAAAAACAGCTTTTATCTATTTTTGGGAAAGTTAATTTAATACGCAAAATGCATTGTGATTGATCACTGTTATTTGCGAAATGAGAACTAACAAATAGAGTCCTTATGTCTTATGAGTTAACCATCTTTAAACATGCACATTACATGCAATATTATCCTCGAGCAGGAGGCAGAAATTATCTTTTTATTTATTGATTTACTCCAGTCCAGTTCAACTCCAGGATATTACTTCAGTTTCTTCTTTACATTAATGACAAACATATATTTTGCATTGTTTTCTTCAGGACAAACCCCTCAATAGATGAATCAAATGAATGCAAGGCTTACTGTAAGAGAGAATGCCTTGTTTTGGTAAATGTGTTCTTTGCTTTTGCTGGATGAGGTGTGTAATTAATAGCTTTCAGAGCATTTCTCTGGCCACATATATTGGTTGTTTTGTTACGTTAGGTTAGTCTGCTTTCCAAGATATAGATTTTTTTGCAAATGAATATACACGTTGGTGAGAGAGATTTGAGATTAGCTGTGATACCAGGAAAATAACTAAAAGGACAATTTTTCTTATCAATGCCATAAATAAGTTTAGTTCTTTTTGATCAATTAATAAATGCAGGAATTGATTTAAATGTTATTTTAATTAGCCCTGTGGAGGATCTGCCATTCCACTTGATGCTTTTCATTGATCCAGCAGTTGATTTTCTTGATGCAAATTAGAAAATCAAACCTTGCCTTTGAAGTACTGAGTAAAACAGCAGAATGAGAACTAACAAATAGAGTCCTTATGTCTTATGAGTTAACCATCTTTAAACATGCACATTACATGCAATATTATCCTCGAGCAGGAGGCAGAAATTATCTTTTTATTTATTGATTTACTCCAGTCCAGTTCAACTCTCTGTGATGATTCCCTTAGCTGACTATAATGATGTGCTGTAATTTAAACTAGGGTAGTTTCAATCCAGTTCCAAATAGCATGGGCCTTTGGAACAAAACTTGCATCACTTGTCAGCTAAGAATTTAAAATGTATCTCATATAGCATATTTAGTTTTCAAAGCAGACATACAACAATTGGAGTGTGTTTCTGAGATTAAAATTTATAATGTGTTTAATTGAATAGAAGGAAATTTATTGTCCATTTAACCATGCTGTAACTGCCCTGTGAATATTTGTTGCTAAAATATTGTCATAGCGAAATGTTCCATTTCTAAATGTGATGACTGCAAAAACTTTGAAAGTAAAATTATCAAATTCTTCCAAAGTCTTTGTAAAGAAATGTATTTCTGCAATCTTCTGGTGATGGCTTAAAATGAAGATATAAACTATGATATTTGGTTTCAGTGCATACTTTATGAAAAGCGACAAGTGCTGTCTGCTTCTAAAAGCTCATTTGTGACAATAGCTATCCTATTTAATTGATGATTTTAATGGCTGTGTGTAGAGCATCAATCTGGAAGATGTTATCACAGTAGAAGAACTGGAATGCTTCACTTCAGACTTCAGGGTGACCTAATTGAGGTTTATATGATGATGAGGGGAATAGATTATGTACGGGTAAGAATTTTGTTCAAAAACATAGGAAAATGAGAACTAGGGTTCAGAATTAAGTTATTTAAGGAGGTAGCTCTTTGTGGGCGGCACGGTGGCACAGTGGTTAGCACTGCTGCCTCACAGCGCCAGAGACCCGGGTTCAATTCCCGCCTCAGGCGGCTGACTGTGTGGAGTTTGCACGTTCTCCCCGTGTCTGCGTGGGTTTTCTCCGGGTGCTCCGGTTTCCTCCCACAGTCCAAAGATGTGCAGGTCAGGTGAATTGGCCATGCTAAATTGCCTGTAGTGTTAGATGAAGGGGTAAATGTAGGGGTATGGGTGGGTTACGCTTCGGCGGGTCAGTGTGGACTTGTTGGGCTGAAGGGCCTGTTTCCACACTGTAATGTAATCTAAAAATCTAATCTTTACTAGAAAATAGTGGACTTCTGGAATAAGTTGCAATTTTATTGAGGATTTTGATTTGCTAAATTACTTCAAGTAAGAGTTGGAAATATTTCTGGATAGGGTGAACATCACCTCAAAAAGTAGATATTTCAGAACCTTTCTAACACAGCATATTCCCAATTCTTCTTTTACCTTCAAAGTAGGAGAAAAATTCCTGGTTCAATAAAGTGTGCAGGTGGGCATACCAGAAGCAGCACTAGATGTCCAGAACATGAGGTATCAAACTGTTGAAATTCCAATATAGAACTGCTTGCATTCTCAACAGCAGGAGCAATGTGCTATAGACGGTTTTTATTTCTGATAACCTTTTGTTTGGATGCTTCATTTTTAGAGAAATTGCTTTGGCTCCTTGTTGTTTAGTCCGTTTTTTCAATGTTTGGGCTCAGGTCAGATTTCAATTTGTTACAAGATATATTCGGAATCATGTGCCTGCTTCACTCTTAAATGTGAAACATCTATTCACATTTCTTGTTGCATATTTCTGTATACCAGTGTTATGATTCCAGCTGATTTAATTGCTGAGATTGTGATTAGTAGATCAGGATTTTAATTTTTTTAATTTTAAGATAGTTATCTTTGGCACAAACACAAACACACAATGCTGCAAATTTGATTTTAACAATAGAACAGATGTTTATTACCTAAAACATATAAAAATATAAAGATGCAATAGATTAAACCAAACTTTACGCATAACACAGGTTTAAAGATTTTGAAATACGGGGTGAAAATACAATCCTTTTAATTCCAAGAGTTGATTTTAGAAGTAGGTGAACACAGAGAATTCCCTTCTGTTTCACCTACAAGGTTTAACTTGATAATTGCTTCAATTGTTGTTCTCAAGAATCTGATAGCATCTTCCTTAAGGCTTCATGCAGTTGAGCTTAAATTTTCTCAGCTTTAAATAACCTTTTCAGGGTTTTATCCAAATACTTCTGGTCAATAACTTGCAAATTAAAATCCATACAGTGAGTAACAGTTGTAAACAATTTCCTTTCTGGAGGAGATACTCTTCTACACTGCCAGCTTCATGGTGGGCATCTGCAAAACTGAATACAAAGGGTTTCTTCAAGTTATGGGTTGTTTCCCTAAACCAAAATACCAATAGGTCCGGTTCTTTCTAAATTAAGGCTAATACATAACTGTTTATCGCATTCACTCAATGAAAACACCAGGAACTCTCACACTCATGTTGTGCTTTAAAAGATATCATCTTGGCACCAGAAATCCTTGCAAGTTAATCATTAAATTTCTTCATCTGGGGATCCAAGATGGCGTTGACCCAGTAAGATTGAGTCTATAGTGCTCCTCCCAAGACTTGGGCACAGTGGGTCACCTACCCCCTACCAAGCTCACCAAATCATTTATAAATCATTTATAATAGTTTAGTAACTCAATTAGTTGTGTAATATTACATTTAAGCAACTTAATCCTAAGTTAAAATGACTAAAGGGAAGGGAGCCCGCAGCTCTCAGCAAGCAGGAACCCCTCCCCCACACTCTCCAGCTGCAGCAGAGGCGTCCACAGCCGCCCCGGGGGACTTACCTACAGTAGCAAGTCTTGCAGAAATGCTTTCCAAGCTTGACTCGAAGATCGATGCCTTTATCGTCGAATCCAGAAATCGTTGGGAGTCGCTCTCAGCCG